>NW_026111557.1:60000-192500 GCF_024679095.1 Eriocheir sinensis | reverse complement strand
GAGAGGAAAGTGGAATACAATGAATACAATGACATACACGTTTGTACATAATTTTCAAGCATTTACATTTCCGCTTAACTGGTGGATGCAGGAGCAGCCACCTGTGGGACGCATCCATCATCCGCTGAGTGGACAGCTGCGTCGCATCCACATCAGTTGCTGTAGCTTAGCCGTTAAACCACCACTACGTCCAGGCAATCACGAGAGAGGAGTTGGCATCACAAAGGGCGGCATGCCAGGACTGGGAGGAGGCGGAGGAGGTGGTCTGAGGTGGAGCAGCCCTTCTGACTTCAGTGACTTCAGGCGGATCTCCTCGAGGAAGGACGTCAGCTGCTCCGCGATGATCCCCTCAAATATCCTGCCGATGACTGGGAGGAGGTATCGGGTGTTTTCTTGTCCAGGCTTGTGTGTGTAGGGCGCTGTGTGGGGTGCTGGGGTGCTGAGGTGCTGGTCTGGGCGGAGATGCCGGGCTGTGACCTCGGTGAAGACCCTCGCCTCCAGGTGTTGATGTAGGTCGCCCACAACCACTGCGTACTGACACCAATGGGCAGCCTTGAGGTCATCCACGTACTCTGTGAGATAGATGATGGGCGCTGCTTCCCTTCCGCCCTTCCGCCCCTCCTTCCTTCTGCCCTTCCTTCCTTCCTTCCTTCTGCCCTTCCTTCCTTCCTTCCTTCTGCCCTTCCTTCCTTCCGCCCCTCCTACCTTCCTTCCTTCTGCCCTTCCTTCCTTCCTTCCTTCTGCCCTTCCTTCCTTCCTTCTGCCCTTCCTTCCTTCCGCCCCTCCTTCCTTCCTTCCTTCTGCCCTTCCTTCCTTCTGCCCCTCCTTCCTTCCTTCCTTCTGCCCTTCCTTCCTTCCGCCCCTCCTTCCTTCCTTCCTTCTGCCCTTCCTTCCTTCCTTCCTTCCTTCCTTCCTTCCGCCCTTCTTCCTTCCTTCCTTCGCCCTCCTTCCTTCCTTCCTTCCTTCCGCCCCTCCTTCCTTCCTTCCTTCTGCCCTTCCTTCCTTCCTTCCTTCTGCCCTTCCTTCCTTCCGCCCCTCCTTCCTTCCTTCCTTCTGCCCTTCCTTCCTTCCTTCCTTCTGCCCTTCCTTCCTTCAGCCCATCCTTCCTTCCTTCCTTCCTTCCTTCCTTCTGCCCTTCCTTCCTTCCTTCCTTCTGCCCTTCCTTCCTTCCGCCCCTCCTTCCTTCCTTCCTTCCTTCTGCCCTTCCTTCCTTCCTTCCTTCTGCCCTTCCTTCCTTCCGCCACTCCTTCCTTCCTTCCTTCCTTCTGCCCTGCCTTCCTTCCTTCCTTCTGCCCCTCCTTCCTTCCTTCCTTCCTTCTGCCCTTCCTTCCTTCCTTCCTTCTGCCCTTCCTTCCTTCCTTCCTTCTGCCCTTCCTTCCTTCCTTCCTTCTGCCCTTCCTTCCTTCCTTCCTTCTGCCCTTCCTTCCTTCCTTCCTTCCTTCTTCCTTCCTTCCTTCCGTCCCTCCTTCCTTCCTTCCTTCCTTCTGCCCTTCCTTCCTTCCTTCCTTCCTTCCTTCCGCCCCTCCTTCCTTCCTTCCTTCCTTCCGTCCTTCCTTCCTTCCGTCCCTCCTTCCTTCCTTCCTTCCGCCCCTCCTTCCTTCCTTCCTTCTGCCCTTCCTTCCTTCCTTCCTTCTGCCCTTCCTTCCTTCCTTCCTTCTGCCCTTCCTTCCTTCCTTCTGCCCTTCCTTCCTCCCTTCCTTCCCTCCTTCCTTCTGTCCTTCCTTCCTTCTTTCCTTCCTCCCTTCCTTCCTTCCTTCCTTCTGTCCTTCCTTCCTTCCTTCCTTCCTTCTGACTTTCCTTCCCTCCTTCCTTCCGCCCCTCCTTCCTTCCTTCCTTCCTTCCTTCCATCCTTCCTTCCTTCTTCCCTCCATCCCTTCCTTCCTTTCTTCCTTCCTTCCTTCCTCCCTCCCTCCCTTCCTTCCTTCCCTCCTTCCTTCCTTCTGCCCTTCCTTCCTTCCTTCCTTCTGCCCTTACTTCCTTCCCCTTCCTTCTGCCTTTCCTTCCTTCTTCCTTCCTTCCTTCCTTCCTTCCTTCCCCTTCCTTCCTTCCTTCCTTCCTTTTGCCCTTCTTTCCTTCCTTCCTTCCTGCCGTCCTTCCTTCCTGACTGCCTTCCTTCCTTCCGTCCTACCTTCCTTCCTTCCTTCCTTCCTTCCCTCCTTCTGCCCTTCCTTCTTCTTCCTTCCTTCCTTCCTTCTTCCTTCCTTCCTTCCTTCCTTCTGCCCCTTCCTTCCTTCCTTCCTTCTTCTGCCCTTCCTTCCTTCCTTCCTTCCTTCCTTCCTTCCTTCCTTCCTTCTGCACTTCCTTCCTTCCTTCCTTCTGCCCTTCCTTCCTTCATTCCTTCTGCCCTTCCTTCCTTCTGCCCTTCCTTCCTTCCTTCCTTCCTTCCTTCCTTCCTTCCTTCCTTCCTCCTTCCTTCCTTCCTTCTGCCCTTCCTTCCTTCCTTCCTTCTGCCCTTCCTTGCTTCCTTCCTTCTGCCCTTCCTTCCTTCCTTCCTTCTGCCCTTCCTTCCTTCCTTCTGCCCATCCTTCCTTCCTTCCTTCTGCCCTTCCTTCCTTCCTTCCCTCCTTCCTTCCCTCCTTCCTTCAGCCCATCCTTCCTTCCTTCCTTCTGCCCTTCCTTCCTTCCTTCCTTCTGCCCTTCCTTCCTTCCTTCCTTCTGCCCTTCCTTCCTTCCTTCCTTCTGCCCTTCCTTCCTTCCTTCCTTCCTTCCTTCCTTCCTTCGGCCCTTCCTTCCTTCCTTCCTTCTGCCCTTCCTTCCTTCCTTCTTCCTTCCTTCCTTCCTTCTGCCTTCCTTCCTTCCTTCCTTCTGCCCTTCCTTCTTCCTTCCTTCCTTCTGCCCCTTCCTTCCTTCCTTCCTTCTGCCTTCCTTCCTTCCTTCCTTCTCCTTCCTTCCTTCCTTCCTTCTGCCCTTCCTTCCTTCCTTCCTTCCTTCCTTCCTTCTGCCTTTCCTTCCTTCCTTCCCTCCTTCCTTCCGCCCTTCCGCCCTTCCTTCCGCCCTTCCTTCCCTCCCTCCTCCTCCTTCCTTATATAAGTTTAAGTAAGTGCAGAAATCTTACTTATTAACTCCCATGGTGCTACTTAACACTTATAAGACCAATGTTATTATTATTATTATTATTATTGCAGAGAGAGAGAGAGAGAGAGAGAGAGCTCACCAGGACAAGGTTTAGGAGTTGAAGTTGTCATTGAATTTTGGAAATTTTTATGTTGGAAAGTTTTTAGTTAAGTGCAAATTTCTCCTGAACTATAAGGTTGTGAGCACTGCCAGTTATAGGTGTTGTAGGGGAGTGTTAGGAGCATCTTGTGTTAGAATCTTGTGTTCCTAACTGTTGTGGATTCTGAGATATTGCCAGTTGAAGTTGCCATTGAATTTTGGAAATTTTTATGTTGGAAAGTTTTTAGTTAAGTACAAATTTCTCCTGAACTATAAGGTTGTGAACACTGCCAGTTATAGGTGTTGTAGGGGAGTGTTAGGAGCATCTTGTGTTAGAATCTTGTGTTCCTAACTGTTGTGGATTCTGAGATATTGCCAGTTAGAGTTGACACACACACACACACACACACACACTAACTCTGTGATGGTTCTTGCAGGGAAGGATCTGAGATGAGACCAGACTCAGCCCTCCAGTGAGCCCAGGAGACCACCAGGGGGACACCCACGCACCTCATGGCTTGGGGGGGGGTCACATGGAGGCTGTGGGTGAGTGAAGCAACGCACCCCCTGTGTATGCTCAGGCCCCAGGCTTCGTCAGGTCAGGGGCTGCCTCAAGAACAGGTCATTTCCCTCACTTATTCTGTCAGCGTTTTTGTTAGGTGTTTTTTGTTGTGTTCTTGATTAAGGCGCGAAGTGTTATCCCCTGTGAGGTCCGGTGCACTGTTGCCTGCTTGCTCCGGTTGATAGAAGTCATAGTACATATTGGTTAAGCGATGTGTGTTGTGTGTTGGCCGAGCAGGGCCGTTGAGTTCACTTAATCTCCTCTCTCTCTCTCTCTCTGGTTGATTAAATGGTCGTGTTGCTTTTAAATATGTTCACAGAGTAGTTACAGTATTTTGTGGACGAGTCGTAAGTCGTACGCACACTCCGGGAAGTCCTGTGCTCTCCTCCGCCGCCCGCCGTGATCTGCCAGCTTGTCTTGGTACAGGAGCGCCCCCTAAGCACAGCGTAGCGTCTGTGGGCAGCGTCCTGGCTCCGCTGGGCCATGGCAATATGACATACACCCACAGATTCACATATGTTATAATATACACATTACATCGCTTGGTCACGGTAAAAGTCACGACCTCACGGCTCACCTGGCCCTTAAGATCAGCGTACCTACCATGAGTACTAGTTAAGCCAGGGCCTGTTATGGCTGCATGTAGAAAAATATATACAAGTCAGAGTCCGCTTAACGACACAACATCGGGAAATGGCAATGAAAATAAAAACAATCATGGAAGGAACATTAACTGGGCAAGTACATACAGGGTGAGGCAAACAGGGGCTCAGCACTAGTCCCAGAAAACACAACAATAGCTGGAGTAGTCATGGGCAAGATACAGGGCAGGGAAACAGGGGCTCAGCACTAGTCCCAGAAAACACAACAATAGCTGGAGTAGTCATGGGCAAGATACAGGGCAGGGAAACAGGGGCTCAGCACTAGTCCCAGAAAACACAACAATAGCTGGAGTAGTCATGGGCAAGATACAGGGCGAGGCAAACAGGGGGTCAGCACTAGTCCCAGAAAACACAACAATAGCTGGAGTAGTCATGGGCAAGATACAGGGCCAGGGAAACAGGGGGTCAGCACTAGTCAAAGTAAACAAAAAAATAGCTGGTGTAGTCTTGGGCAAGATACAGGGGCAGGGAAACAGGGGGCTCAGCAGTAGTCCCAGAAAACACAACAATAGCTGGAGTAGTCATGGGCAAGATACAGGGTGAGGCAAACAGGGGCTCAGCACTAGTCCCAGAAAACACAACAATAGCTGGAGTAGTCATGGGCAAGATACAGGGCGAGGGAAACAGGGGGTCAGCACTAGTCCCAGAAAACACAACAATAGCTGGAGTAGTCATGGGCAAGATACAGGGCGAGGGAAACAGGGGGTCAGCACTAGTCCCAGAAAACACAACAATAGCTGGAGTAGTCATGGGCAAGATACAGGGCCAGGGAAACAGGGGGTCAGCACTAGTCCCAGAAAACACAACAATAGCTGGAGTAGTCATGGGCAAGATACAGGCCAGGGAAACAGGGGGTCAGCACTAGTCCCAGAAAACACAACAATAGCTGGAGTAGTCATGGGCAAGATACAGGGGAGGGAAACAGGGGGTCAGCACTAGTCCCAGAAAACACAACAATAGCTGGAGTAGTCATGGGCAAGATACAGGCCAGGGAAACAGGGGGTCAGCACTAGTCCCAGAAAACACAACAATAGCTGGAGTAGTCATGGGCAAGATACAGGGCCAGGGAAACAGGGGCTCAGCAGTAGTCCCAGAAAACACAACAATAGCTGGAGTAGTCATGGGCAAGATACAGGCGAGGAAACAGGGGTCAGCACTAGTCCCAGAAAACACAACAATAGCTGGAGTAGTCATGGGCAAGATACAGGCCAGGGAAACAGGGGGTCAGCACTAGTCCCAGAAAACACAACAATAGCTGGAGTAGTCATGGGCAAGATACAGGGGAGGGAAACAGGGGCTCAGCACTAGTCCCAGGAAACACAACAATAGCTGGAGTAGTCATGGGCAAGATACAGGGCCAGGGAAACAGGGGGTCAGCACTAGTCCCAGAAAACACAACAATAGCTGGAGTAGTCATGGGCAAGATACAGGGCCAGGGAAACAGGGGCTCAGCACTAGTCCCAGAAAACACAACAATAGCTGGAGTAGTCATGGGCAAGATACAGGGCCAGGGAAACAGGGGCTCAGCAGTAGTCCCAGAAAACACAACAATAGCTGGAGTAGTCATGGGCAAGATACAGGGCCAGGCAAACAGGGGGTCAGCACTAGTCCCAGAAAACACAACAATAGCTGGAGTAGTCATGGGCAAGATACAGGCCAGGGAAACAGGGGGTCAGCACTAGTCCCAGAAAACACAACAATAGCTGGAGTAGTCATGGGCAAGATACAGGGCGAGGGAAACAGGGGGTCAGCACTAGTCCCAGAAAACACAACAATAGCTGGAGTAGTCATGGGCAAGATACAGGGCAGGCAAACAGGGGGTCAGCACTAGTCCCAGAAAACACAACAATAGCTGGAGTAGTCATGGGCAAGATACAGGGCAGGCAAACAGGGGCTCAGCACTAGTCCCAGAAAACACAACAATAGCTGGAGTAGTCATGGGCAAGATACAGGGGAGGGAAACAGGGGGCTCAGCACTAGTCCCAGGAAACACAACAATAGCTGGAGTAGTCATGGGCAAGATACAGGGCCAGGGAAACAGGGGCTCAGCACTAGTCCCAGAAAACACAACAATAGCTGGAGTAGTCATGGGCAAGATACAGGGGAGGGAAACAGGGGCTCAGCACTAGTCCCAGAAAACACAACAATAGCTGGAGTAGTCATGGGCAAGATACAGGGCCAGGGAAACAGGGGGTCAGCAGTAGTCCCAGAAAACACAACAATAGCTGGAGTAGTCATGGGCAAGATACAGGGAGGGAAACAGGGTCAGCACTAGTCCCAGAAAACACCACAATAGCTTGAGTTGTCATGGGAAAGATACAGGGCCAGGGAAACAGGGGGTCAGCAGTAGTCCCAGAAAACACAACAATAGCTGGAGTAGTCATGGGCAAGATACAGGGCGAGGGAAACAGGGGGTCAGCACTAGTCCCAGGAAACACAACAATAGCTGGAGTAGTCATGGGCAAGATACAGGGCCAGGGAAACAGGGGGTCAGCAGTAGTCCCAGAAAACACAACAATAGCTGGAGTAGTCATGGGCAGGATACAGGGCCAGGGAAACAGGGGGTCAGCAGTAGTCCCAGAAAACACAACAATAGCTGGAGTAGTCATGGGCAAGATACAGGGCAGGCAAACAGGGGGTCAGCACTAGTCCCAGGAAACACAACAATAGCTGGAGTAGTCATGGGCAAGATACAGCCTAGGAAAATAGATTGACTACATGTTACTAGGCTGCATGGTAACGGAGCTATTTGTAATACTAATAACAAAAGGAGAAAAAAATCCTTGCAGAAGATTTGTGAGTCTGAGTCACAATGCGCAGGAGGTCAGCGCGGTGCCTGAAGATGGCTGTACAAAGTCAGGGCCGCTGAACAAGGCAGAACAGGGGACGACGATGACGGTAGAAAGAACCGCCGGCAGGACTGGTGATGTACTATGGGGCAAGACAAGCCGGTAGAGTCATGGACGGCTGACTACAGTTCAGAGAAGTTTGAAAAGGTTATCCCGGAAAGGCTGTTTGTCACACACTTCATCCTAGAAAAGGTGAGACTCACCAAACCGTCAATAGGATAGATTGGGAGGCTTTTTTGACGCAAATCCACGATGGAGCTTCTCCGGAAAGGTCGTCAAATTGACAGAACGTAGGGAGCGAGCCACCCATACCACCAGGTGACCTGCAGCCTCTCTACAGGTTGAGCCTGCAGGACAGACCACGGTCACAAACACTGCTACTGTGAACAAGAAGCAGGGAAATCCTGAGACCTCCTGAGGAAAAGTGACTTAGGGACAAGGCGATGATACAGACAACTCTCTAGAGCCTTAGAAGCACCCGACTGGGCCAGCACCACCTCGCAGACACCACCTGGCAACGGCAGGAATGCAAAGAGTGACGCTGAGCGAAAATAGAGATTGTGATACTCTGTTTTGCAGGAGCCCAGGTCTGACGGCTGGCCCGATGCATGAAGCAATAGATCATTACGAATTAAGACCGCTGTGGCAGGTGAGTCCAGCACCATCGCCAAGTTATTGACTGGGAAAGGTTCCAGCTGATGAGCCTCAAACACTTCCTTTGACCTGAAGGGATGTGAATTCTGTATGACCAGAGCATTAGCGTGGAGAACAGAGTTGACTGTCAAGGCAGGCAAGGTTTGCAGAACAAGCTCCATTTGGTACATAGTAGCCATGGCGGTCCACAGCTCATTAATGGAAGAGCCTAAGGTTCGGGAATAAGGAGCAATATCCTGCACTGCATGCTCAAGTCTGGGAATGTGCAAGGAATTCATCCTAATGGTTTTGTGTTGAGTAGCAGCAAGTGAAGCCACACGGTTATGCCCATCCCACAGTCAGGGCCAGGGAGAGCCATCACTGGGCCCTGGTACTATGAGTGTCATTGGGCCCCTACCATTTACTCTCCCATTTTTTTCCCTCCTGGTCGGGTGACTGGCCCCCTTTGAGACCGGGCCCTGGTGTAAAGATACCAGCTTCACCCCCCTCTCACGGGCCCTGCCAACAGTTCCTCCACACCCTCGTCCATTGCGGTTCCAAACAACATGCAGGAAAGTTGCCCAGTCCCGTCGATCAAGCCCGGTTCAGTACGGTTAGGAAAGGAAAGAGCTGTGTAGTTCCCCAAAGCCAGGGTTAGAGTATCCTTCAAGCACTTCATGCAGTCATCCTTCAGACGCAGGAGACCGTCTTCAGGAGCACTGCTATCCACCTGCAACACAACCCGTCACTTGCTCCGTCACTGCCCTCACTGTGCCCGGTATTTCCACCAGAGCTGTGAACGGGTACTGGACCCACAGGACATCCTCGACCAGGGAAACCCGGCCCAAATGAGCAGAGAGGGCTCCCAGCTTGAGGTGCACAGGGTCTGCAGCCAGAACGGAGCACGGAAGGAAGTAGAAGGCGAGGGGCAGCATTTCCTGGAACCAAGCAGAAAACCCTTATTGGCGAGGTCGCAGGTGATGGTCGTGTGTTGGGAAGGTAGACAAGCGATGACCTCAGGCTGGGGCAAACAGGTGGTTCTCGGCAGTTCAAGTAAAGTCCAAGCGATGACCTCAGGCTGGGGCAAACAGGTGGTTCTCGGCGGTTCAGCTAAAGTCCAAGCGATGACCTCAGGCTGGGGCAAACAGGTGGCTCTCGGCAGTTCAAGTAAAGTCCAAGCGATGACCTCAGGCTGGGCGTCCGTCTTTTTGAGGCGATCACAATGCACAATTTCCTATGAATTAAAAATGAGATCATAAAGCTCAAATTTGTGAGCGCCAAGTTCCCTAAGTATCCAGCGTGGGCCCACGAACTTAGGGGACAACTTTGAATGTCTCTCTGGGACTGGAATCTTAACAAAGTCACCCACTTTCAAAGACACAGAGGCTTGTGTTGCTGCGAGCATGTAGCCTCATGTAGCCTCCTGTAGCCTCTCTTCTCCATGAACATCTGTGAAAACCTTGAGTTGAGCCTTAGACTAATCATCTACCTTATATACAGGGGAATGAGAACTACCGAGCAGGTCATACGGGAGTCTCTTCTCAACCCCAAAAATGATGTAGTGGGGAGACTGTTCCGTTGACTCCCGAACACGGCTGTCTATGCTTGCTGCACATGCCGGCCAGTCCTCCCATGTGTGCTGAAGTCCGCTAACGGCCGGGCACAGGACATCTAAAAACCTTCCTGTTCGCGCGCTCAACAAGGCCGTTGCTGGCTGGGTGATAACTGACTGTAAAAGACTGTGTAATGGCAGACTGTTCCATTATCACTTAACAACACTCCAGGCGAGGAATACAGACAAATGAGATGACTGATCAGGCCATGAGGAACGGACTTAGCAGGTCTATCTTGCACCGGGGCTAAAACAACATACCCAGACAAGTGGTCCACACACACTCAGAGGTACCCAGCGCCCTGGTGGCTGGCGGGAAGCTGGACCAAGTCAACGGAAACTACATCCCAAGGCCGGGCAGGGGGCGGGTATTCTAGGGTGGGCGCAGGCCAGGGCACCGTCCCTCTATGTTGGGCACACTTGACACACTCAGCCACATATGCGTCAATATCTACACGCATACTTGGCCAAAAGTAGACCGCTGGGAACGCTGGTAGTGTGCGCTCCCTCCCCGGGTGACCAGCAATGATCGCGTCAATATCTACACGCATAGTTGCCCAAAAGTAGACCGCTGGGGACGCTGGTAGTGTGCGGTCCCTCCCCGGGTGACCAGCAATGATCGCGTCAATATCTACACGCATACTTGGCCAAAAGTAGACCGCTGGGAACGCTGGTAGTGTGCGCTCCCTCCCCGGGTGACCAGCAATGATCGCGTCATGAACTAAGTCGAGCACCGCCGGTACGCAACACTCCGGTACCACGAACGGACTCCTTTTTGCCGGGCCAGCAGTGAAGAATCGTGGAACAGACACGGGTAGGGGCGGGAGGCTTGTTTCGTGACCCGTCTGTAGAGTGTATGTTGCCTCACCCCAAACGTCATGGCCACGCTGGGCTGCTGCTAAATCCTGTAGGCTGAAATTTTGAATCTCGGTAAACGCTTCTGCCACTGAGCCAACAGGTACGGTCCTAGACACTGAATCCGCGACGACATTCCCGCGGCCAGGTAAGCACTTAAAGGTTGCCCCAAACTCCTGGATAGTCAGGCAACACCGGGCGAGGCGACCAGTGGGGTTTGTACCCTTAAAAAGCTATGTATCTGGCGCCTGGCCCGTAAAGACAGGGATAGGATACCCAAGGATGATATCCCTAAAATGTTTAACCCATTCAGTGTTTGTGGCGCAGCGTTTGTGGCATGTTCCTCCTCGGCTCTGTGGAGGAAATATCTTACGTTCTGTGACATAACTCGCTCGTCAATACAATATTTGTAGTTATTTGGCAGATTTTCTATGTCTTAGTTGTGAGAAACGGCGTCCTAATTATAGACTACATAATACATGTGTAGGGAGCAAGGTGACCATGTAGACCTTCCTAGAAAACAACTCCAGAGTGAGCGTGCTGTTTCTAGGCGACACACACACACACACACACACACACACACACACACACACACACACACACATTATGACAAGTCGCAGTAGACGGGATGACTGTAGAGGTAAAAGTATCAACATTGAAGGCTTGGATCGCCTTGTTGGACCTTGAGTTGGAGGCACTGAGTCCACAGAGATCACGAGAAGCCTTGCCTTGAAGTAAACCAAGTCAGGAGACACCCGACACATCCTCCAAGCCCACAAAGGCATGGGTGTGTGTGTGTGTGTGTGTGTGTGTGTGTGTGTGTGTGTGTGTGTGTGTGCCAAGGTCTGATCGCAAACTGTGTGCGTGTAATTCACCGCGGCATGACACGACTCCGACTCGTCAAAGTACCTGACGACACGTGTTCTGCTCAGTATTACCTGGTCATTCGACATGGGATGAGCGCGAACGAAGAAAGTTCAATCAATGAGCCACCAATCTCTCTCTCTCTCTCTCTCTCTCTCTCTCTCTCTCTCTCTCTCTCTCTCTCCAATTATCATGAACCATAAATGATTAAGTTGAAGCATTTCCAGTCATAACTCCAGAACGTATACTTGTATGTTGTAAGTACAATAAACAAAATAATTTCTAACGATAAAGTAAAAGTCAAAAGTTTGTGCATTTTTTTAAATAGTCCATTAATTTTTGTAATCTCCTTTGTTTATTTCGCATATAACAACTCTTGATATCGTTACGCACATAGTGGACTGTTGTTGTTTTGTGCTTCATATATAGATGAGGTCAGGGAGGTGCAAGCAGGCTCAGGCAGGACAGCAGGCAGAGTGTGCGCTGTGACACACCTAAGTGGAGCAGGTCCTTCACCCCTTTGCTGTTCCTTAGCGGGATCTGTGAGGAGGTCTCTCTCTCTCTCTCTCAGGATTCCTCTGAGTTGGATTTTTTTTTAATATTTTGATTATGAAATTATGGACAAAATTGTGAGGAAAATGAACAGTTATCACGAATATCTTATGCAAACAATTATTTTTCCAGCAAAAGGCAGAATGCGTAAATGTACAGCGACAAACAGGGATGAAATGTATGTGTTTGTTAGTAGCAGAAATTCCAAAACTAATGACGTACAACAGACCTCTTCTCCTACTAAAACATCTTCACTTCAATGGCAATGAAACACAAACTCCAAACAACAAATTTCAAAAAATACAACTTGTGTTCAGTGACATGAGGAAAAAGTTTCAAGACAAATTTAAGCCATTCAAGGATTTCTGTGTTGACGAAGTGCTGTGCCGTGGAGAGGAAGCCTGCCATCTCGTCAGTACATGCCTCAGAAGCGGAACAGGTTTGGTTTGAAACTTTCCATACGCTGTGACGTAGAGACAGGCGATATTTTAAACCTGATTTTGTATACTAGTGCCAACACCCTCGTAGACCACAATGCTCAAACCACCATCCATCTCAAACCTCCATCCATCTCAAACCTCCATCCATCTCAAACCACCATCCATCTCAAACCACCATCCATCTCAAACCACCATCCATCTCAAACCTCCATCCATCTCAAACCACCATCCATCTCAAACCACCATCCATCTCAAACCACCATCCATCTCAAACCACCAGCCATCTCAAACCACCATCCATCTCAAACCTCCATCCATCTCAAACCTCCATCCATCTCAAACCACCATCCATCTCAAACCACCATCCATCTCAAACCTCCATCCATCTCAAACCACCATCCATCTCAAACCACCATCCATCTCAAACCACCATCCATCTCAAACCACCATCCATCTCAAACCACCATCCATCTCAAACCTCCATCCATCTCAAACCTCCATCCATCTCAAACCACCATCCATCTCAAACCACCATCCATCTCAAACCACCATCCATCTCAAACCTCCATCCATCTCAAACCACCATCCATCTCAAACCACCATCCATCTCAAACCCCAGGAGACTCATAGAGCGGCACTTTCCTTGCTTGGCTCCATCCTCCTCCACAGTAGAAAAAGCCCGCAGAAGGTGCCACATGTCTGCACACACTGTCAAGGCCGAAAAAAAGCATTGAACCACTCGCTGGATGCGCAGTGGGTGCAATGTTGCTCTGTGTGTCCCTGACTGCTTCAGGGTGTACCACACACAAGTAACATTCTGATGAGCGTGTGTGAGACTCAAGGAATGCATCACCTACGGCTACACCCTGTGTCACACACACACACACACACACACACACACACACACACACACACACACACACACACACACACACACACACACACACACACACACACATCCCCAACACACACACACACACACACACACACACACACACACACACACATCCCCAACACACACATCCCCAACACACACACACACACACACACACACACACACACACACACACACACACACACACACACACACACACACACACATCCCCAACACACACACACACACACACACACACACATCCCCAACACACACAACACACACACACACACACACACACACACACACACACACACACACACACACACACATCCCCAACACACACACACACACACACACACACACACACACACACACACACACACACACACACACACACACACACACACACACACACATCCCCAACACACACATCCCCAACACACACACACACACACACACACACATCCCCAACACACACACACACACACACACACACACTAACACTAACACGCGCGAAATATGTATTTTGAACAAGAATTCCTGTTAGTTTTTTTTTTCTGCCATGAATTGCCTAATATACCATGAAATTAACTTTTTACATCTAGTTTTTACCCCCAAAATTGTTTCTTATACCAGTTACGATGTGTGTGTGTGTGTGTGTGTGTGTGTATATGTGTCTATATGTGTGTGTGTGTGTGTGTGGGTGTGTATATGTGTCTATATGTGTGTGTGTGTGTGTGTGGGTGTGTATATGTGTCTATATATGTGTGTGTGTGTGTGTGTGTGTGTTTGCTCGTCTTTGCGTTTCTGTAAATGCGAGTACATACATATTTGTTTTATGTAATGAATATATTTCAAGTTGAGTGTGCACTGTACAAGCAGGTGTGCAGCTGTACAGGTATGTGGTTGTATGTACATTGAATATCTGGCATCGCCCTGCACACATAGGGCATGCATCGTACATCTGGCATCGCCCTGCACACATAGGGCATGCATCGTACATCTGGCATCGCCCTGCACACATAGGGCATGCATCGTACATCTGGCATCGCCCTGCACACATAGGGCATGCATCGTACATCTGGCAGGAGGCCGCCTATTTTCTTACCAAACTTTTAAACTTTACCACATTTGAAATCTAGAACATGAGTTATTGCTGATGATACATGTAAAATGAACAAATTCAGGAGAAATTCATCAACCTGAGCAGGATATTTAATGTGGAAATTACAAATAATAGCGAAAAAAAATCATCACGCTGAAAGGGTTAAAAAGCTCGGTGACTGGCGCCTGGCCCGTAAAGACAGGGATAGGATAGCCAAGGATGATATCCCTAAAATGCTTACGAGCCCAAACTACCACTAGGGTTTCCTGGTGGGTCACAGAATAGTTCACCTCGGCCTGGTTTAAAGTACGACTCGCGTACGCAATAGCGCGATTTTTACCGCGAGCGTCCGGCTGCATCAAAACAGCACCAAGACCCAGGGCTGAGGCATCTGTAGAAGGTGTGGAAGGGACGCTGTAGTCCAGGAAGGCCAAGGATGGAGTGTTGGTTAACGCTGACCTCAAGTCTGTAAAACTCTTGTGTTGTGGGGCGGTCCAATGAAAAGGGACCTCTCTCCTTAAGAGTGCGTCAGAGGCGGAGCAGTGTTGCCAAAACCTTGTAGGAAAGGCCCATAGTACCCGGACAACCCAAGGAAAGGCCTATAGTACCCGGACAACCCAAGGAAAGGCCTCTAGTACCCGGACAACCCAAGGAAAGGCCTATAGTACCCGGACAACCCAAGGAAAGGCCTATAGTACCCGGACAACCCAAGGAAAGGCCTATAGTACCCGGACAACCCAAGGAAAGGCCTCTAGTACCCGGACAACCCAAGGAAAGACCTATAGTACCCGGACAACCCAAGGAAAGGCCTCTAGTACCCGGACAACCCAAGGAAAGGCCTATAGTACCCGGACAACCCAAGGAAAGGCCTCTAGTACCCGGACAACCCAAGGAAAGGCCTATAGTACCCGGACAACCCAAGGAAAGGCCTCTAGTACCCGGACAACCCAAGGAAAGGCCTCTAGTACCCGGACAACCCAAGGAAAGGCCTATAGTACCCGGACAACCCAAGGAAAGGCCTATAGTACCCGGACAACCCAAGGAAAGACCTCTAGTACCCGGACAACCCAAGGAAAGGCCCATAGTACCCGGACAACCCAAGGAAAGGCCTATAGTACCCGGACAACCCAAGGAAAGGCCTATAGTACCCGGACAACCCAAGGAAAGGCCTATAGTACCCGGACAACCCAAGGAAAGGCCTATAGTACCGGACAACCCAAGGAAAGGCCTATAGTACCCGGACAACCCAAGGAAAGGCCCATAGTACCGGACAACCCAAGGAAAGGCCCATAGTACCCGGACAACCCAAGGAAAGGCCTATAGTACCCGGACAACCCAAGGAAAGGCCCATAGTACCCGGACAACCCAAGGAAAGGCCTATAGTACCCGGACAACCAAGAAAGGCCTATAGTACCGGACAACCCAAGGAAAGGCCTATAGTACCAGACAACCCAAGGATAGTCCTATAGTACCCTGACAACCCAAGGAAAGGCCTATAGTACACTGACAACCCAAGGAAAGGCCCATAGTACCCGGACAACCCAAGGAAAGGCCCATAGTACCGGACAACCCAAGGAATGGACTATAGTACCCGGACAACCCAAGGAAAGGCCCATAGTACCGGACAACCCAAGGAAAGGCCTATAGTACCGGACAACCCAAGGAAAGGCCTATAGTACCCGGACAAACCCAGGAAAGGCCCATAGTACCCGGACAACCCAAGGAAAGGCCTATAGTACCCGGACAACCCAAGGAAAGGCCTATAGTACCCGGACAACCCAAGGAAAGGCCTATAGTACCCGGACAACCCAAGGAAAGGCCTCTAGTACCCGGACAACCCAAGGAAAGGCCTAGAGTACCCGGACAACCCAAGGAAAGGCCTAGAGTACCCGGACAACCCAAGGAAAGGCCTCTAGTACCCGGACAACCCAAGGAAAGGCCTAGAGTACCCGGACAACCCAAGGAAAGGCCTATAGTACCCGGACAACCCAAGGAAAGGCCCCTAGTACCCGGACAACCCACGGAAAGGCCTCTAGTACCCGGACAACCCAAGGAACGGCCTCTAGTACCGGACAACCAAGGAAAGGCCTCTAGTACCCGGACAACCCAAGGAAAGGCCTATAGTACCCGGACAACCCAAGGAAAGGCCTATAGTACCCGGACAACCCAAGGAAAGACCTCTAGTACCCGGACAACCCAAGGAAAGACCTCTAGTACCCGGACAACCCAAGGAAAGGCCTATAGTACCCGGACAACCCAAGGAAAGGCCTATAGTACCCGGACAACCCAAGGAAAGGCCTCTAGTACCCGGACAACCCAAGGAAAGGCCTATAGTACCCGGACAGCCCAAGGAAAGGCCTCTAGTACCCGGACAACCCAAGGAAAGGCCTCTAGTACCCGGACAACCCAAGGAAAGGCCTATAGTACCCGGACAACCCAAGGAAAGGCCTATAGTACCCGGACAACCCAAGGAAAGGCCTCTAGTACCCGGACAGCAAGGAAAGGCCTATAGTACCCGGACAACCCACGGAAAGTCCTATAGTACCCGGACAACCCAAGGAAAGGCCTATAGTACCCGGACAACCCAAGGAAAGGCCTATAGTACCCGGACAACCCAAGGAAAGGCCTATAGTACCCGGACAACCCAAGGAAAGGCCTATAGTACCCAGACAACCCAAGGAAAGGCCTATAGTACCGGACAACCCAAGGAAAGGCCTCTAGTACCCGGACAACCCAAGGAAAGACCTATAGTACCCGGACAACCCAAGGAAAGGCCTCTAGTACCGGACAACCCAAGGAAAGGCCTATAGTACCGGACAACCTAAGTAAAGGCCTCTAGTACCCGGACAACCCAAGGAAAGGCCTCTAGTACCCGGACAACCCAAGGAAAGGCCTATAGTACCCGGACAACCCAAGGAAAGGCCTATAGTACCCGGACAACCCAAGGAAAGGCCTATAGTACCGACAACCCAAGGAAAGACCTCTAGTACCCGGACAACCCAAGGAAAGGCCCATAGTACGGACAACCCAAGGAAAGGCCTATAGTACCGGACAACCCAAGGAAAGGCCTATAGTACCGGACAACCCAAGGAAAGGCCTATAGTACCGGACAACCCAAGGAAAGGCCCATAGTACCCGGACAACCAAGGAAAGGCCTATAGTACCGGACAACCAAGGAAAGGCCCATAGTACCGGACAACCCAAGGAAAGGCCTATAGTACCGGACAACCCAAGGAAAGGCCTATAGTACCGGACAACCCAAGGAAAGGCCCATAGTACCCGGACAACCAAGGAAAGGCCTATAGTACCGGACAACCCAAGGAAAGGCCTATAGTACCGGACAACCCAAGGAAAGGCCTATAGTACCGGACAACCCAAGGAAAGGCCTCTAGTACCCGGACAACCCAAGGAAAGGCCTAGAGTACCGGACAACCCAAGGAAAGGCCTAGAGTACCCGGACAACCCAAGGAAAGGCCTCTAGTACCGGACAACCCAAGGAAAGGCCTAGAGTACCCCAACCCAAGGAAAGGCCTATAGTACCCGGACAACCCAAGGAAAGGCCCATAGTACCGGACAACCCAAGGAAAGGCCTATAGTACCCGGACAACCCAAGGAAAGGCCTCTAGTACCGGACAACCCAAGGAAAGGCCTCTAGTACCGGACAACCCAAGGAAAGGCCTATAGTACCCGGACAACCCAAGGAAAGGCCTATAGTACCCGGACAACCCAAGGAAAGGCCTCTAGTACCCGGACAACCCAAGGAAAGACCTCTAGTACCCTGACAACCCCCGGAAAGCCCTATAGTACACGGACAACCCAAGGAAAGGCCTATAGTACCGGACAACCCAAGGAAAGGCCTCTAGTACCCGGACAACCCAAGGAAAGGCCTATAGTACCCGGACAGCCCAAGGAAAGGCCTCTAGTACCCGGACAACCCAAGGAAAGGCCTCTAGTACCCGGACAACCCAAGGAAAGGCCTATAGTACCCGGACAACCCAAGGAAAGGCCTATAGTACCGGACAACCCAAGGAAAGGCCTCTAGTACCGGACAACCCAAGGAAAGGCCTATAGTACCCGGACAACCCAAGGAAAGGCCTATAGTACCCGGACAACCCAAGGAAAGGCCTATAGTACCCGGACAACCCAAGGAAAGGCCTATAGTACCCGGACAACCCAAGGAAAGGCCTCTAGTACCCGGACAACCCAAGCAAAGGCCTATAGTACCCGGACAACCCAAGGAAAGGCCTATAGTACCCGGACATCCCAAGGAAAGTCCTCTAGTACCCGGACAACCCAAGGAAAGACCTCTAGTACCCGGACAACCCAAGGAAAGGCCTATAGTACCCGGACAACCCAAGGAAAGACCTCTAGTACCCGGACAACCCAAGGAAAGGCCTATAGTACCCGGACAACCCAAGGAAAGGCCTATAGTACCCGGACAACCCAAGGACAGGCCTCTAGTACCCGGACAACCCAAGGAAAGGCCTATAGTACCGGACAACCCAAGGAAAGGCCTATAGTACCCGGACAACCCAAGGAAAGGCCTCTAGTACCGGACAACCCAAGGAAAGGAAGGCCTCTAGTACCCGGACAACCCAAGGAAAGGCCTATAGTACCCGGACAACCCAAGGAAAGGCCTATAGTACCGGACAACCAAGGAAAGGCCTCTAGTACCCAGACAACCCAAGGAAAGGCCTATAGTACCGGACAACCAAGGAAAGGCCTATAGTACCCGGACAACCCAAGGAAAGACCTCTAGTACCCGGACAACCCAAGGAAAGGCCTATAGTACCCGGACAACCCAAGGAAAGGCCTATAGTACCCGGACAACCCAAGGAAAGGCCTATAGTACCGGACAAGAAAGGCCTATAGTACCCGGACAACCCAAGGAAAGGCCTATAGTAAAGGCCTATAGTACCCGGACAACCCAAGGAAAGGCCGATAGTACCCGGACAACCCAAGGAAAGGCCGATAGTACCGGACAACCCAAGGAAAGGCCTATAGTACCGGACAACCCAAGGAAAGGCCTATAGTACCCGGACAACCCAAGGAAAGGCCTATAGTACCGGACAACCCAAGGAAAGGCCTATAGTACCGGACAACCCAAGGAAAGGCCTATAGTACCCGGACAACCCAAGGAAAGGCCTATAGTACCGGACAACCCGGAAAGGCCTCTAGTACCCGGACAACCCAAGGAAAGGCCTATAGTACCCGGACAACCCAAGGAAAGGCCTATAGTACCGGACAACCCAAGGAAAGGCCCATAGTACCCGGACAACCCAAGGAAAGGCCTATAGTACCCGGACAACCCAAGGAAAGGCCTCTAGTACCCGGACAACCCAAGGAAAGGCCTATAGTACCCGGACAACCCAAGGAAAGGCCTATAGTACCCGGACAACCCAAGGAAAGGCCTATAGTACCCGGACAACCCAAGGAAAGGCCCATAGTACCCGGACAACCCAAGGAAAGGCCCATAGTACCGGACAACAAGGAAACCAAGGAAAGGCCTCTAGTACCCGGACAACCCAAGGAAAGGCCTATAGTACCCGGACAACCCAAGGAAAGGCCTATAGTACCCGGACAACCCAAGGAAAGGCCTATAGTACCCGGACAACCCAAGGAAAGGCCTATAGTACCCGGACAACCCAAGGAAAGGCCCATAGTACCCGGACAACCCAAGGAAAGGCCTATAGTACCCGGACAACCCAAGGAAAGGCCTATAGTACCCGGACAACAAGGAAAGGCCTATAGTACCGGACAACCCAAGGAAAGGCCTATAGTACCCAGACAACCCAAGCAAAGGCCTATAGTACCGGACAACCCAAGGAAAGGCCCCTAGTACCCGGACAACCCAAGGAAAGGCCTATAGTACCCGGACAACCCAAGGAAAGGCCTATAGTACCGGACAACCCAAGGAAAGGCCTATAGTACCGGACAACCCAAGGAAAGGCCTATAGTACCCGGACAACCTGCTGAAATGCCTATAGTACCCGGACAACCCAAGGAAAGGCCTATAGTACCCGGACAACCCAAGGAAAGGCCTATAGTACCCGGACAACCCAAGAAAGGCCTATAGTACCGGACAACCCAAGGAAAGGCCTATAGTACCCGGACAACCCAAGAAAGGCCTCTAGTACCGGACAACCCAAGGAAAGGCCTATAGTACCCGGACAACCCAAGGAAAGGCCTATAGTACCCGGACAACCCAAGGAAAGGCCTATAGTACCCGGACAACCCAAGGAAAGGCCTATAGTACCCGGACAACCCAAGGAAAGGCCTATAGTACCCGGACAACCCAAGGAAAGGCCTAGAGTACCCGGACAACCCAAGGAAAGGCCTATAGTACCGGACAACCCAAGGAAAGGCCTATAGTACCGGACAACCCAAGGAAAGGCCTATAGTAACCCGACAACCCAAGGAAAGGCCTATAGTACCCGGACAACCAAAGGAAAGGACTCTAGTACCCGGACAACCCAAGGAAAGGCCTATAGTACACGGACAGCAAGGAAAGGCCTATAGTACCGGACAACCCAAGGAAAGGCCTATAGTACCGGACAACCCAAGGAAAGGCCTATAGTACCCGGACAACCCAAGGAAAGGCCTCTAGTACCCGGACAACCCAAGGAAAGACCTCTAGTACCGGACAGCAAGGAAAGGCCTATAGTACCGGACAACCCAAGGAAAGGCCCATAGTACCCGGACAACCCAAGGAAAGGCCTATAGTACCGGACAACCCAAGGAAAGGCCTATAGTACCCGGACAACCCAAGGAAAGACCTATAGTACCGGACAACCCAAGGAAAGGCCTATAGTACCCGGACAACCCAAGGAAAGGCCTATAGTACCCGGACAACCCAAGGAAAGGCCTAGAGTACCCGGACAACCCAAGGAAAGGCCTATAGTACCCGGACAACCCAAGGAAAGACCTATAGTACCCGGACAACCCAAGGAAAGGCCTATAGTACCGGACAACCCAAGGAAAGGCCTATAGTACCGGACAACCCAAGGAAAGGCCTATAGTACCCGGACAACCCAAGGAAAGGCCTATAGTACCCGGACAACCCAAGGAAAGGCCTATAGTACCCGGACAACCCAAGGAAAGACCTAGAGTACCCGGACAACCCAAGGAAAGGCCTATAGTACCCGGACAACCCAAGGAAAGGCCTATAGTACCCGGACAACCCAAGGAAAGGCCTATAGTACCCGGACAACCCAAGGAAAGGCCTATAGTACCCGGACAACCCAAGGAAAGGCCTATAGTACCCGGACAACCCAAGGAAAGACCTATAGTACCCGGACAACCCAAGGAAAGGCCTATAGTACCCGGACAACCCAAGGAAAGGCCTATAGTACCCGGACAACCCAAGGAAAGGCCCATAGTACCCGGACAGCCCAAGGAAAGGCCGAACCTTTTCCACGGTCTTGGGTTGCGGAAAATTCTTTATGGCCGATATTTTGTCGTCGATCGTGTGGACACCATCGCCATCAACACTGTGGCCTAAAAGGTGACTTTCGCCTTTAAAAATTCACATTTAGTCAGCTTGGCCTTAAGACCAGCACCTCTGCCTTGGACTGTGTGGGTCTGTACGCAGGAATGTACAGCGTCTGGTGTCCTTAACCTGGTCATCTACAGCCTGCCTTGGACTGTGTGGGTCTGTACGCAGGAATGTACACGGTCTGGTGTCCTTAACCTGGTCATCTACAACCTGCCTTGGGCTGTGTGGGTCTGTACGCAGGAATGTACACGGTCTGGTGTCCTTAACCTGGTCATCTACAGCCTGCCTTGGACTGTGTGGGAGTCTGTACGCAGGAATGTACACGGTCTGGTGTCCTTAACCTGGTCATCTACAACCTGCCTTGGACTGTGTGGGAGTCTGTACGCAGGAATGTACACGGTCTGGTGTCCTTAACCTGGTCATCTACAACCTGCCTTGGGCTGTGTGGGAGTCTGTACGCAGGGATGTACACGGTCTGGTGTCGGGTGTTGCCCTAATGCTGTGTTCTGTCGCAGCATCGCACCAAAGGTTCGCCGGGCAGGGCAGTGACGTCACGATACTGATGTAGAAGCTTCAGAAGCGGCCCTTGAGCTCGGGGTAATCCACCACTTTGACTAAAGAGTCCACAGGTGAGGCCTGACAAGATGTGTTGCCGGGGGCGGGTGACCCACCGCGCCGACACAAGGCTGCCTTAGCTCTAGAGGGTCTGGGAACACATGTCCGTCGAACGCTAAGGCACGACCCAAAATGACCCCATTCCTGAGTTTGACTGCACCGCCAGTGCCATTAACCACTAAAGGTACAGTCCTGCCTCCCTCGCGCACCGTGCTAAGGGTGGACTCTGTCCCAGCGTGTGGGCACGGCTAGGCCTTCTAGGCAGAGGTCACAGCCCACGGTGGCGCTAGGGACTGACTCAGGGACGAGCATTGCGGCTCGTTGAGGGATTTCGTCATTCCCCACGACTATCTCATTGACATTTTTCCATCCCCTGCAAACGTCAGCTGGTGTTGGCGGTTGACCATGAAGTGAGGAGGTGCCCGCGCCAGGCACCGGCACCGTGGAAAGAGTGGGCACGGTACGCACCACCGACTCAGGAGAAACACCTTCCCACACCTTCCCGACCCTGGCTGGGTATTTGTCTTCTTGCCCAGGGAGAAGCGAGGCGCACGGGTTGATCCATGGCCTTGAAACACCTCCCTTGAAGCCTTACTGTGTTACTGTCTGGAAGTGTTACCATGCGGGCAGACCTCAGCGAAGACAACCCAAGAAGCCAGTTTGACGTCACGTACAAATCCAAACGCAGGACAGGGCTGTTTCCTCCCAAACTCACTGGCAAACTCACCCACCCAAGGATGTCAAGCCTGTCGGCGCTGACAACACAAAGGCTCAGGTCCGAGGGTCATGGCGGCCTCCCCGCGACGGACGTTTCAAAGCTAAGCATGTCCTTTCAGACAACACATTAACCGCTGCGCCGCCGTCGACCACAAATGGCGCTTGTAGTGGACCCAGCTTGACCTTAAGAGCCATAATTTCAGGCTGCCTGCACGCGGCCACAACAGATTCATGCAAGCTACTGTTGCCAGCCTGCACTGCAGTCTCGGTTTCCTCCCCCGCGGGTTGCTACCCTGGGTTGGTTTTGGGGGGGCGCTCGGCTTCCCCCGACCCCTTCACGAACTCTCCCACTCGCTCTTTCTTTAACTGGAGCACAGGGAAACACTCCTCTGTGGTGTGTCTACCAGAACCGTGGACAAAACAGAACTTGCCTACAGCGGGCGCTCTGTCTCTCTCCTCCATCTTAGTTTTATTTTAAGCATGAAGTCGTGCAGCTTGTCAGCGGGGGATAAAGAACCTTTTCCAAACTGGCCCTTGATGGCAGCCATGTACACAAAAAATTCAAAAAAGTTGACAACATTGGAGAGACATTCCCTCCCTCAGAGACATATTCCCTCCCTCAGAGACATATTCCCTCCCTCAGAGACATATTCCCTCCCTCAGAGACATATTCCCTCCCTCAGAGACATATTCCCTCCCTCAGAGACATATTCCCTCCCTCAGAGACATATTCCCTCCCTCAGAGACATATTCCCTCCCTCAGAGACATATTCCCTCCCTCAGCCCAGCCACCAGCTTTGGGATAGACGCCCATACCAGTAGACAACCGATAGGTGTCTACTTGTCCGGCTAAAAGCCCTCTACTCTCCACAGCTGAAATCAACTTGGTCACATTAACTCCTTGATGAGGCTCCATTAACACCTTCCCCAAAGACTCCAGGCTCCATGATCGCGCTGGTGAACACAGGAGCTGGCGGTTCTGTGCCCGGCTTTAATCTGGACCTGATGAAGGAGATTTTACCACCCAGATCTGACACAAAGAGTTCCATGATCGCGCTGGTGAACACAGGAGCTGACGGTTCTGTGCCCGGCTTTAATCTGGACCTGATGAAGGAGATTTTACCACCCAGATCTGACACAAAGAGTTCCATGATCGCGCTGGTGAACACAGGAGCTGACGGTTCTGTGCCCGGCTTTAATCTGGACCTGATGAAGGAGATTTTACCACCCAGATCTGACACAAAGAGTTCCATGATCGCGCTGGTGAACACAGGAGCTGACGGTTCTGTGCCCGGCTTTAATCTGGACCTGATGAAGGAGATTTTACCACCCGGATCTGACACAAAGAGTTCCATGATCGCGCTGGTGAACACAGGAGCTGACGGTTCTGTGCCCGGCTTTAATCTGGACCTGATGAAGGAGATTTTACCACCCGGATCTGACACAAAGAGTTCCATGGACGCGCTGGTGAACACAGGAGCTGGCGGTTCTGTGCCCGGCTTTAATCTGGACCTGACGAAGGAGATTTTACCACCCGGTTCTGACACAAAGAGTTGTTCGTGACATCCGGGCATTGCAGGATAAGTCTCTCGCGCTGCAATCCTGGTCATTGCCTGCAAGAGCTCTGAGTGATGGCGTAGTCGGCAGAAGGTTGGTTAGTCAAGATGTTACGTTTGTTATCATGCGGGAGAGAAGGAGGAGGAGGAGGAGGAGGAGGAGGAGGAGGAGGAGGAGGAGTTGACCCGCTCCTTAGGAAACGGGAATTGACATCCTCGGCGGGCGCTTCGGAATCCTGCATCAACTTCTGGAACGGAATCCTGCATCAACTTCTGGAACGGAATCCTGCATCAACTTCTGGAACGGAATCCTGCATCAACTTCTGGAACTGAATCCTGCATCAACTTCTGGAACGGAATCCTGCATCAACTTCTGGAACTGAATCCTGCATCAACTTCTGGAACTGAATCCTGCATCAACTTCTGGAACTCCTTGGCCAAAATTTCTATCTCTTTATCAAGCTGACCTGACCTCCAAGTTCAAGTCCATTTTTCTCCACTTTCCTCCACCTCTTCCTCCTTTCCTCCTATACCAAAAAATAGCTTAATCTTTCCTCTTCCTCCTCCTGTCTTCCTCTTCCTCCTCCTCCTCTTGGTTTCTCTCTTATCTCCACTTTTATCAAGGTCTGTGTATTTCTCCGGCATAGTTTTGGTGGTTTTGTTCATTTCCTCCTCCAAGTTTGACTCCATTTTCCTCCACTTTCCTCCACCTCTCCCTCCTTTCCTCCTATACCAAAAAATAGCTTAATCTTCCCTCTTCCTCCTCCTGTCTTCCGCTTCCTCCTCCTCCTCTTGGTTTCTCTCTTATCTCCACTTTTATCAAGGTCTGTGTATTTTTCCGGCATAATTTTTGTGGTTTCGTTCATTTCCTCCTCCAAGTTTGACTCCATTTTCCTCCACTTTCCTCCACCTCTTTCTCCTTTCCTCCTATACCAAAAAATAGCTTAATCTTTCCTCTTCCTCCTCCTGTCTTCCGCTTGCTCCTCCTCCTCTTGGTTTCCCTGTTATCTCCACTTTTATCAAGGTCTGTGTATTTCTCCAGCGTAATCTTGGTGGTTTCGTTCATTTCCTCCTCCAAGTTTGACTCCACTTTCCTCCACTTTCCTCCACCTCTTTCTCCTTTCCTCCTATACCAAAAAATAGCTTAATCTTTCCTCTTCCTCCTCCTGTCTTCCGCTTCCTCCTCCTCCTCTTGGTTTCTCTCTTATCTCCACTTTTATCAAGGTCTGTGTATTTTTCCGGCATAATTATGGCGCTTTCATTCATTTCCTCCTCCAAGTTCAAGTCCATTTTTCTCCACTTTCCTCCACATCTTCCTCCTTTCCTCCTATACCAAAAAATAGCTTAATCTTTCCTCTTCCTCCTCCTGTCTTCCTCTTCCTCCTCCTCCTCTTGGTTTCTCTCTTATCTCCACTTTTATCAAGGTCTGTGTATTTTTCCGGCATAATTTTGGTGGTTTCATCCATTTCCTCCTCCAAGTTCAAGTCCATTTTTCTCCACTTTCCTCCACCTCTTCCTCCTTTCCTCCTATGCCAAAAAATAGCTTAATCTTTCCTCTTCCTCCTCCTGTCTTCCGCTTCCTCCTCCTCCTCTTGGTTTCTCTCTTATCTCCACTTTTATCAAGGTCTGTGTATTTCTCCGGCATAATTATGGTGGTTTTGTTCATTTCCTCCTCCAAGTTTGACTCCATTTTCCTCCACTTTCCTCCACCTCTTTCTCCTTTCCTCCTATACCAAAAATAGCTTAATCTTTCCTCTTCCTCCTCCTGTCTTCCTTCCTCCTCCTCCTCTGGTTTCTCTTATCTCCACTTTTATCAAGGTCTGTGTATTTTTCCGGCATAATTTTGGTGGTTTCATCCATTTCCTCCTCCAAGTTCAAGTCCATTTTTCTCCACTTTCCTCCACCTCTCCCTCCTTTCCTCCTATACCAAAAAATAGCTTAATCTTCCCTCTTCCTCCTCCTGTCTTCCGCTTCCTCCTCCTCCTCTTGGTTTCTCTCTTATCTCCACTTTTATCAAGGTCTGTGTATTTTCCGGCATAATTTTTGTGGTTTCGTTCATTTCCTCCAAGTTTGACTCCATTTTCCTCCACTTTCCTCCACCTCTTTCTCCTTTCCTCCTATACCAAAAAATAGCTTAATCTTTCCTCTTCCTCCTCCTGTCTTCCGCTTGCTCCTCCTCCTCTTGGTTTCCCTGTTATCTCCACTTTTATCAAGGTCTGTGTATTTCTCCAGCGTAATCTTGGTGGTTTCGTTCATTTCCTCCTCCAAGTTTGACTCCACTTTCCTCCACTTTCCTCCACCTCTTTCTCCTTTCCTCCTATACCAAAAAATAGCTTAATCTTTCCTCTTCCTCCTCCTGTCTTCCGCTTCCTCCTCCTCCTCTTGGTTTCTCTCTTATCTCCACTTTTATCAAGGTCTGTGTATTTTTCCGGCATAATTATGGAGCTTTCATACATTTCCTCCTCCAAGTTCAAGTCCATTTTCTCCACCTCTTCCTCCTTTCCTCCTATACCAAAAAATAGCTTAATCTTTCCTCTTCCTCCTCCTGTCTTCCTCTTCCTCCTCCTCCTCTTGGTTTCTCTCTTATCTCCACTTTTATCAAGGTCTGTGTATTTTTCCGGCATAATTTTGGTGGTTTCATCCATTTCCTCCTCCAAGTTCAAGTCCATTTTTCTCCACTTTCCTCCACCTCTTCCTCCTTTCCTCCTATGCCAAAAAATAGCTTAATCTTTCCTCTTCCTCCTCCTGTCTTCCGCTTCCTCCTCCTCCTCTTGGTTTCTCTCTTATCTCCACTTTTATCAAGGTCTGTGTATTTCTCCGGCATAATTATGGTGGTTTTGTTCATTTCCTCCTCCAAGTTTGACTCCATTTTCCTCCACTTTCCTCCACCTCTTCCTCCTTTCCTCCTATACCAAAAAATAGCTTAATCTTTCCTCTTCCTCCTCCTGTCTTCCGCTTCCTCCTCCTCCTCTTGGTTTCTCTCTTATCTCCACTTTTATCAAGGTCTGTGTATTTTTCCGGCATAATTTTGGTGGTTTCATCCATTTCCTCCTCCAAGTTCAAGTCCATTTTTCTCCACTTTCCTCCACCTCTCCCTCCTTTCCTCCTATACCAAAAAATAGCTTAATCTTTCCTCTTCCTCCTCCTGTCTTCCTCTTCCTCCTCCTCCTCTTGGTTTCCCTGTTATCTCCACTTTTATCAAGGTCTGTGTATTTCTCCAGCATAATTTTGGTGGTTTCGTTCATTTCCTCCTCCAAGTTTGACTCCACTTTCCTCCACTTTCCTCCACCTCTTCCTCCTTTCCTCCTATACCAAAAAATAGCTTAATCTTCCCTCTTCCTCCTCCTGTCTTCCCCTTCCTCCTCCTCCTCTTGGTTTCCCTGTTATCTCCACTTTTATCAAGGTCTGTGTATTTTTGGAAAGTTTTTAGTTAAGTACAAATTTCTCCTGAACTATAAGGTTGTGAGCACTGCCAGTTATAGGTGTTGTAGGTGAGTGTTAGGAGCATCTTGTGTTAGAATCTTGTGTTCCTAACTGTTGTGGATTCTGAGATATTGCCAGTTAGAGTTGACACACACACACACACACACACACACTAACTCTGTGATGGTTCTTGCAGGGAAGGAGCCGAGATGAGACCAGACTCAGCCCTCCAGTGAGCCCAGGAGACCACCAGGGGGACACCCACGCACCTCATGGCTTGGGGGAGGTCACATGGAGGCTGTGGGTGAGTGAAGCGACGCACCCCCTGTGTATGCTCAGGCCCCAGGCTTCGTCAGGTCAGGAGCTGCCTCAAGAACAGGTCATTTCCCTCACTTATTTTGTCAGCGTTTTTGTTAGGTGTTTTTTGTTGTGTTCTTGATTAAGGCGCGAAGTGTTATCTCCCGCTAGGTCCGGTGCACTGTTGCCTGCTTGCTCCGGTTGATAGAAGTCATAGTACATATTGGTTAAGCGATGTGTGTTGTGTGTTGGCCGAGCAGGGCCGTTGAGTTCACTTAATCTCCTCTCTCTCTCTCTCTCTGGTTGATTAAATGGTCGTGTTGCTTTTAAATATGTTCACAGAGTAGTTACAGTATTTTGTGGACGAGTCGTAAGTCGTACGCACACTCCGGGAAGTCCTGTGCTCTCCTCCGCTGCCCGCTGTGATCTGCCGGCTTGTCTTGGTACAGGAGCGCCCCCTAAGCACAGCGTAGCGTCTGTGGGCAGCGTCCTGGCTCCGCTGGGCCATGGCGAGATGACATACACCCACAGATTCACATTGTTATAATATACACATTACATCGCTTGGTCACGGTAAAAGTCACGACCTCACGGCTCACCTGACCCTTAAGATCAGCGTACCTACCCATGGTACAGTCGCACCGTGAGTACTAGTTAAGCCAGGGCCTGTTATGGCTGCATGTAGGAAAATATATACAAGTCAGAGTCCGCTTAACGACACAACATCGGGAAATGACAATGAAAATAAAAACAATCATGGAAGTAACATTAACTGGGCAAGTACATACAGGGCGAGGCAAACAGGGGGTCAGCACTAGTCCCAGAAAACACAACAATAGCTGGAGTAGTCATGGGCAAGATACAGGGCCAGGGAAACAGGGGCTCAGCAGTAGTCCCAGAAAACACAACAATAGCTGGAGTAGTCATGGGCAAGATACAGGGCGAGGGAAACAGGGGGTCAGCACTAGTCCCAGAAAACACAACAATAGCTGGAGTAGTCATGGGCAAGATACAGGGCAGGCAAACAGGGGCTCAGCAATAGTCCCAGAAAACACAACAATAGCTGGAGTAGTCATGGGCAAGATACAGGGCCAGGCAAACAGGGGCTCAGCAATAGTCCCAGAAAACACAACAATAGCTGGAGTAGTCATGGGCAAGATACAGGGCCAGGCAAACAGGGGGTCAGCAGTAGTCCCAGAAAACACAACAATAGCTGGAGTAGTCATGGGCAAGATACAGGGCAGGCAAACAGGGGGTCAGCACTAGTCCCAGATAACACAACAATAGCTGGAGTAGTCATGGGCAAGATACAGGGGCAGGGAAACAGGGGGTCAGCACTAGTCCCAGAAAACACAACAATAGCTGGAGTAGTCATGGGCAAGATACAGGGCAGGGAAACAGGGGGTCAGCACTAGTCCCAGAAAACACAACAATAGCTGGAGTAGTCATGGGCAAGATACAGGGCCAGGCAAACAGGGGGTCAGCACTAGTCCCAGATAACACAACAATAGCTGAGTAGTCATGGGCAAGATACAGGAACAGGAAACAGGGGTCAGCACTAGTCCCAGAAAACACAACAATAGCTGGAGTAGTCATGGGCAAGATACAGGGCAGGAAACAGGGGTCAGCAATAGTCCCAGAAAACACAACAATAGCTGGAGTAGTCATGGGCAAGATACAGGGGCAGGGAAACAGGGGGTCAGCAATAGTCCCAGATAACACAACAATAGCTGGAGTAGTCATGGGCAAGATACAGGGGCAGGGAAACAGGGGGTCAGCAATAGTCCCAGATAACACAACAATAGCTGGAGTAGTCATGGGCAAGATACAGCCTAGGAAAATAGATTGACTAAATGTTACTAGGCTGCATGGTAACGGAGCTATTTGTAACACTAATAACAAAAGGAGAAAAAAATCCTTGCAGAAGATTTGTGAGTCTGAGTCACAATGCGCAGGAGGTCAGCGCGGTGCCTGAAGATGGCTGTACAAAGTCAGGGCCGCTGAACAAGGCAGAACAGGGGACGACGATGACGGTAGAAAGAACCACCGGCAGGACCAGTGATGTACTATGGGGCAAGGCAAGCCGGTAGAGTCGTGGACGGCTGACTACAGTTCAGAGAAGTTTGAAAAGGTTATCTCGGAAAGGCTGCTTGTCACACACTTCATCCTGGAAAAGCTGAGACTCGCCAAACTGTCAATAGGATAGATTGGGAGGCATTTTTGACGCAAATCCACGATGGAGCTTCTCCGGAAAGGTCGTCAAATTGACAGAACGTAGGGAGCGAGCCACCCGTACCACCAGGCGACCTGCAGCCTCTCTACAGGTTGAGCCTGCAGGACAGAGCACGGCCACAAACACTGCTACTGTGAACAAGAAGCAGGGAAATCCAGAGAGCCTCCTGAGGAAAAGTGACTTAGGGACGAGGCGATGATACAGACAACTCTCAGACCACGGCCACAAACACTGCTACTGTGAACAAGAAGCAGGGAAATCCTGAGACCTCCTGAGGAAAAGTGATTTAGGGACGAGGCGATGATACAGACAACTCTCAGACCACGGCCACAAACACTGCTACTGTGAACAAGAAGCAGGGAAATCCTGAGACCTCCTGAGGAAAAGTGATTTAGGGATGAGGCGATGATACAGACAACTCTCAGACCACGGCCACAAACACTGCTACTGTGAACAAGAAGCAGGGAAATCCTGAGACCTCCTGAGGAAAAGTGATTTAGGGACGAGGCGATGATACAGACAACTCTCTAGAGCCTCAGAAGCAGCCGACTGGGCCAGCACCACCTCGCAGACACCACCTGGCAACGGGAGGAATGCAAAGAGTGACGCTGAGCGAAAATAGAGATTGTGATACTCTGTTTTGCAGGAGCCCAGGTCTGACGGCTGGCCCGATGCATGAAGCAATAGATCATTACGAATTAAGACCGCTGTGGCAGGTGAGTCCAGCACCATCGCCAAGTTATTGACTGGGAAAGGTTCCAGCTGATGAGCCTCAAACACTTCCTTTGACCTGAAGGGATGTGCAGCACTACAGCTTCCGACGGCAGGAGTGACTCCAGCGAGGGACAGTGGTGCTGCATGGCAAATCCCTGACAGGAAAAAGAGAAGAGGTAGCCCTTCCACAATCTACATCCACCACGTTCTGTATGACCAGAGCATTAGCGTGGAGGACAGAGTTGACTGTCAAGGCAGGCAAGGTTTGCAGAACAAGCTCCATTTGGTACATAGTAGCCATGGCGGTCCACAGCTCATTAATGGAAGAGCCAAAGGTTCGGGAATAAGGAGCAATATCCTGCACTGCATGCTCAAGTCTGGGAATGTGGAAGGAATTCATCCTAATGGTTTTGTGTTGAGTAGCAGCAAGTGAAGCCACACGGTTATGCCTATCCCACAGTCAGGGCCAGGGAGAGCCATCACTGGGCCCTGGTACTATGAGTGTCATTGGGCCCCTACCATTTACTCTCCCATTTTTTTCCCTCCTGGTCGGGTGACTGGCCCCCTTTGAGACCGGGCCCTGGTGTAAAGATACCAGCTTCACCCCCCTCTCACGGGCCCTGCCCACAGTTCCTCCACACCCTCGTCCGTTGCGGTTCCAAACAACTTGCGGGAAAGTTGCCCAGTCCCGTCGATCAAGCCCGGTTCAGTACGGTTAGGAAAGGAAAGAGCTGTGTAGTTCCCCAAAGCCAGGGTTAGAGTATCCTTCAAGCACTTCATGCAGTCATCCTTCAGACGCAGGAGACCGTCTTCAGGAGCACTGCTATCCACCTGCAACACAACCCGTCACTTGCTGCGTCACTGCCCTCACTGTGCCCGGTATTTCCACCAGAGCTGTGAACGGGTACTGGACCCACAGGACATCCTCGACCAGGGAAACCCGGCCCAAATGAGCAGAGAGGGCTCCCAGCTTGAGGTGCACAGGGTCTGCAGCCAGAACGGAGCACGGAAGGAAGTAGAAGGCGAGGGGCAGCATTTCCTGGAGCCAAGCAGAAAACCCTTATTGGCGAGGTCGCAGGTGATGGTCGTGTGTTGGGAAGGTAGACAAGCGATGACCTCAGGCTGGGGCAAACAGGTGGCTCTCGGCAGTTCAAGTAAAGTCAAAGCGATGACCTCAGGCTGGGGCAAACAGGTGGCTCTCGGCAGTTCAACGAAAGTCAAATTGATGACCTCAGGCTGGGCGTCCATCTTTTTGAGGCGATCACAATGCACAATTTCCTATGAATTAAAAATGAGATCATAAAGCTCAAATTTGTGAGCGCCAAGTTCCCTAAGTATCCAGCGTGGGCCCACGAACTTAGGGGACAACTTTGAATGTCTCTCTGGGACTGGAATCTTAACAAACTCACCCACTTTCAAGGTCACAGAGGCTTGTGTTGCTGCGAGCCTGTAGCCTCATGTAGCCTCCTGTAGCCTCTCTTCTCCGTGAACATCTATGAAAACCTTGAGTTGAACCTTAGACTAATCATCTACCTTATATACAGGGGAATGAGAGCTTCCGAGCAGGTCATACGGGAGTCTTTTCTCAACCCCAAAAATGATGTAGTGGGGAGACTGTCCTGTTGACCCCCGAACACGGCTGTCTATGCTTGCTGAAACACATGGTAGCCAGTTCTCCCATGTGTGCTGAAGTCCGCTAACAGCCGGGCACAGGACATCTAAAAACCTTCCTGTTCACGCGCTCAACAAGGCCGTTGCTGGCTGGGTGATAACTGACTGTAAAAGACTGTGTAATGGCAGACTGTTCCATTATCACTTAACAACACTCCAGGCGAGGAATACAGACAAATGAGATGACTGATCAGGCCATGAGCAATGGACTTAGCAGGTCTATCTTGCACCGGGGCTAAAACAACATACCCAGACAAGTGGTCCACACACACCAGAGGTACCCAGCGCCCTGGTGGCTGGCGGGAAGCTGGAGCAAGTCAACGGAAACTACATCCCAAGGCCGGGCAGGGGGCGGGTATTCTAGGGTGGGCGCAGGCCAGGGCACCGTCCCTCTATGTTGGGCACACTTGACACACTCACCCACATATGCGTCAATATCTACACGCATACTTGGCCAAAAAATGAACGCTGGGAACAATGGTGTGTGTCTCGCTCCCTCCCAATGATCCAGCAATACACGCTGGCAATATCAACAATAGACCGCTGGGAACGCTGTTGGTGTGCGCTCCCTCCCCGGGTGACCAGCAATGATCGCGTCATGAACTTAAGTTGAGCACCGCTGGTACGCAACACTCCGGTACCACGAACGGACTCCTTTTTGCCGGGCCAGCAGTGAAGAATCGTGGAACAGACACGGGTAGGGGCGGGAGGCTTGTTTCCTGACCCGACTCCAGAGTGTATGTTGCCTCACCCCAAAAGTCATGGCCACGCTGGGCTGCTGCTAAATCCTGTAGGCTGAAATTTTGAATCTCGGTAAACGCTTCTGCCACTGAGCCAACAGGTACGCTCCTCGACACTGAATCCGCGACGACATTCACGCGGCCAGGTAAGCACTTAAAGGTTGCCCCAAACTCCTGGATAGTCAGGTACCACCGGGCGAGGCGACCAGTGGGGTTTGTACCCTTAAAAAGCTATGTATCTGGCGCCTGGCCCGTAAAGACAGGGATAGGATACCCAAGGATGATATCCCTAAAATGTTTAACCCATTGAAGGCTTGGATCGCCTTGATGGACCTTGAGTTGGAGGCACTGAGTCCACAGAGATCACGAGAAGCCTTGCCTTCAAGTAAACCAAGTCAGGAGACACCCGACACATCCTCCAAGCCCACAAAGGCATGGGTGGGTGTGTGTCTAATATATATATATACAGAGAGACAGAGAGAGAGAGAGAGTGAAATAAAGGGTATGTGAATGAGGTGATATTGTATAGTTCAGCATGGCCTGCGTCTCCGCCAGCAGTATTCTCCCGACAGTGGCTTGTAAGCACTATCACTACATCATTGGGTGTTGCAAAGACCATCACACCACTCACCCCATACCCCTTGCTCAAGAGGGAACAGTGACCGCCGCAATGACCCACAAAAATTTGCCTGGAGAAAACAACCTTCTGCGGATTCGAACTCATGATCAGGGGCGCATTTCACGGGCGAGAATTCAGTGTGTGTGTGTGTGTGTGTGTGTGTGTGTGTGTGTGTGTGTGTGCCAAGGTCTGATCGCAAACTGTGTGCGTGTAATTCACCGCGTCATGACACGACTCCGACTCGTCAAAGTACCTGACGACACGTGTTCTGCTCAGTATTACCTGGTCATTCGACATAGCCAGGACCTCACCCACATCACACCCCAGCCCTTGTGGGATGACCGGGAACGAAGAAAGTTCAACCAATGAGCCACCAATCTCTCTCTCTCTCTCTCTCTCTCTCTCTCTCTCTCTCTCTCTCTCTCTCTCTCTCCAATTATCATGAACCATAAATGATTAAGTTGAAGCATTTCCAGTCATAACTCCAGAACGTATACTTGTATGTTGTAAGTACAATAACAAAATAATTTCTAACGATAAAGTAAAAGTCAAAAGTTTGTGCATTTTTTTAAATAGTCCATTATTTTTGAAATCTCCTTCGTTTATTTCTCATATAACAACTCTTGATATCGTTACGCACATAGTGGACTGTTGTTGTTTTGTGCTTCATATATAGATGAGGTCAGGGAGGTGCAAGGAGGCTCAGGCAGGACATCAGGCAGAGTGTGGGCTGTGACACACCTAACTGGAGCAGGTCCTTCACCCCTTTGCTGTTCCTTAGCGGGATCTGTGAGGGCGTCTTTCTCTCTCTCAGGATTCCTCTGAGTTGGATTTTTTTTTAATATTTTGATTATGAAATTATGGACAAAATTGTGAGGAAAATGAACAGTTATCATGAATATCTTATGCAAACAATTATTTCTCCAGCAAAAGGTAGAATGCGTAAATGTACAGCGACAAACAGGGATGAAATGTTTGTGTTTGTTAGTACCAGAAATTCCAAAACTAATGACGTACAACAGACCTCTTCTCCTTCTAAAACATCTTCACTTCAATGACAATGAAACACAAACTCCAAACAACAAATTTCAAAAAATACAACTTGTGTTCAGTGACATGAGGAAAAAGTTTCAAGACAAATTTAAGCCATTCAAGGATTTCTGTGTTGACGAAAGTGCTGTGCCGTGGAGAGGAAGCCTGCCATCTCGTCAGTACATGCCTCAGAAGCGGAACAGGTTTGGTTTGAAACTTTCCATACGCTGTGACGTAGAGACAGGCGATATTTTAAACCTGATTTTGTATACTAGTGCCAACACCCTCGTAGACCACAATGCTCAAACCACCATCCATCTCAAACCTCCATCCATCTCAAACCTCCATCCATCTCAAACCACCATCCATCTCAAACCACCATCCATCTCAAACCACCATCCATCTCAAACCACCATCCATCTCAAACCTCCATCCATCTCAAACCACCATCCATCTCAAACCACCATCCATCTCAAACCACCATCCATCTCAAACCTCCATCCATCTCAAACCTCCATCCATCTCAAACCACCATCCATCTCAAACCACCATCCATCTCAAACCACCATCCATCTCAAACCACCATCCATCTCAAACCTCCATCCATCTCAAACCACCATCCATCTCAAACCACCATCCATCTCAAACCACAATCCATCTCAAACCTCCATCCAACTCAAACCACAATCAATCTCAAACCACCAATCAAATCATCAGAAACCACCATCCATCTCAAACCACCATCCATCTCAAACCTCCATCCATCTCAGAACCTCCATCCATCTCAAACCACCATCCATCCTCAGACCACCATCCATCTCAAACCTCCATCCATCTCAAACCACCATCCATCAAACCATCCATCTCAAACCACCATCCATCTCAAACCACCATCCATCTCAAACCATCCATCCTCAAACCACCATCCATCTCAAACCATCATCATCTCAAACCATCCATCTCAAACCACCATCCATCTCAAACCACCATCCATCTCAAACCACCATCCATCCCAAACCACCATCCATCCTCAAACCACCATCCATCTCAAACCACCATCCATCTCAAACCACCATCCATCTCAAACCACCATCCATCTCAAACCACCATCCATCTCAAACCACCATCCATCTCAAACCACCATCCATCTCAAACCACCATCCATCTCAAACCACCATCCATCTCAAACCACCATCCATCACAAACCACCATCCATCTCAAACCACCAACCATCACAAACCACCATCCATCTCAAAACACCATCCATCTCAAACCACCATCCATCTCAAACCACCCTCCATCTCAAACCACCATCCATCTCAAACCACCATCCATCTCAAACCTCCATCCATCTCAAACCACCATCCATCTCAAACCTCCATCCATCTCAAACCACCATCCATCTCAAACCACCATCCATCTCAAACCACCATCCATCTCAAACCACCATCCATCTCAAACCTCCATCCATCTCAAACCTCCATCCATCTCAAACCACCATCCATCTCAAACCACCATCCATCTCAAACCCCAGGAGACTCACAGAGCGGCACTTTCCTTCCTTGGCTCCATCCTCCTCCACAGTAGAAAAAGCCCGCAGAAGGTGCCACATGTCTGCACACACTGCCAAGGCCGAAAAAAAGCATTGAACCACTCGCTGGATGCGCAGTGGGTGCAATGTTGCTCTGTGTGTCCCTGACTGCTTCAGGGTGTACCACACACAAGTAACATTCTGATGAGCGTGTGTGAGACTCAAGGAATGCATCACCTACGGCTACACCCTGGGTCACACACACACACACACACACACACACACACACACAACCCCAACACACACACTCACACACACACACACACACACATCCCCAACACACACACTCACACACACACACACACACACATCCCCAACACACACACACACACACACACATCCCCAACACACACACACACACACACACACACACACACACACACACACTAACACTAACACGCGTGAAATATGTATTTTGAACAAGAATTCCTGTTAGTTTTTTTTTTCTGACATGAATTGCCTAATATACCATGAAATTAACTTTTTACATCTAGTTTTTACCCCCAAAATTGTTTCTTATACCAGTTACGATGTGTGTGTGTGTGTGTGTGTTTGCTCGTCTTTGCGTTTCAGTAAATGCGAGTACATACATATTTGTTTTATGTAATGAATATATTTCAAGTTGAGTGCACACTGTACAAGCAGGTGTGCAGCTGTACAGGTATGTGGTTGTATGTACATCGAATATCTGGCATCGCCCTGCACACATAGGGCATGCATCGTACATCTGGCAGGAGGCCGCCTATTTTCTTACCAAACTTTTAAACTTTACCGCGTTTAAAAATCTAGAACATGAGTTATTGCTGATGATACATGTAAAATGAAAAAATTCAGGAGAAATTCATCAACCTGAGCAGGATATTTAATGTGGAAATTACAAATAATAGCGAAAAAAAATCATCACGCTGAAAGGGTTAAAAAGCTATGTATCTGGCGCCTGGCCCGTAAAGACAGGGATAGGATAGCCAAGGATGATATCCCTAAAATGCTTACGAGCCCAAACAACCACTAGGGTTTCCTGGTGGGTCAGTGAATAGTTTGCCTCGGCCTGGTTTAAAGTACGACTCGCGTACGCAATAGCGCGATTTTTACCGCGAGCGTCCGGCTGCATCAAAACAGCACCAAGACCCAGGGCTGAGGCATCTGTAGAAGGTGTGGAAGGGACGCTGTAGTCCAGGAAGGCCAAGGATGGAGTGTTGGTTAACGCTGACCTCAAGTCTGTAAAACTCTTGTGTTGTGGGGCGGTCCAATGAAAAGGGACCTCTCTCCTTAAGAGTGCGTCAGAGGCGGAGCAGTGTTGCCAAAACCTTGTAGGAAAGGCCCATAGTACCCGGACAACCCAAGGAAAGGCCTATAGTACCCGGACAACCCAAGGAAAGGCCTATAGTACCCGGACAACCCAAGGAAAGGCCTATAGTACCCGGACAACCCAAGGAAAGGCCCATAGTACCCGGACAACCCAAGGAAAGGCCTATAGTACCCGGACAACCCAAGGAAAGGCCTATAGTACCCGGACAACCCAAGGAAAGGCCTCTAGTACCCGGACAACCCAAGGACAGGCCTATAGTACCCGGACAACCCAAGGAAAGGCCTCTAGTACCCGGACAACCCAAGGAAAGGCCTATAGTACCCGGACAACCCAAGGAAAGGCCTATAGTACCCGGACAACCCAAGGAAAGGCCTATAGTACCCGGACAACCCAAGGAAAGGCCTCTAGTACCCGGACAACCCAAGGAAAGGCCTATAGTACCCGGACAACCCAAGGAAAGGCCTATAGTACCCGGACAACCCAAGGAAAGGCCTATAGTACCCGGACAACCCAAGGAAAAGGCCTATAGTACCCGGACAACAAGGAAAAGGCCTATAGTACCCGGACAACCCAAGGAAAGGCCTATAGTACCCGGACAACCAAGGAAAGGCCCATAGTACCGGACAACCCAAGGAAAGGCCTATAGTACCCGGACAACCCAAGGAAAGGCCTATAGTACCCGGACAACCCAAGGAAAGGCCTCTAGTACCGGACAACCAAGGAAAGGCCTATAGTACCCGGACAACCCAAGGAAAGGCCTATAGTACCCGGACAACCCAAGGAAAGGCCTATAGTACCGGACAACCAAGGAAAGGCCTATAGTACCCGGACAACCCAAGGAAAGGCCCATAGTACCCGGACAACAAGGAAAGGCCTATAGTACCGGACAACCCAAGGAAAGGCCTATAGTACCCGGACAACCCAAGGAAAGGCCCATAGTACCGGACAACCCAAGGAAAGGCCAATAGTACCCGGACAACCCAAGGAAAGGCCTATAGTACCCGGACAACCCAAGGAAAGGCCTCTAGTACCCGGACAACCCAAGGAAAGGCCTATAGTACCCGGACAACCCAAGGAAAGGCCTATAGTACCCGGACAACCCAAGGAAAGGCCCATAGTACCCGGACAACCAAGGAAAGGCCTATAGTACCCGGACAACCCAAGGAAAGGCCTATAGTACCGGACAACCCAAGGAAAGGCCAATAGTACCCGGACAACCCAAGGAAAGGCCTATAGTACCGGACAACCCAAGGAAAGGCCTCTAGTACCGGACAACCCAAGGAAAGGCCTATAGTACCGGACAACCCAAGGAAAGACCTCTAGTACCCGGACAACCCAAGGAAAGGCCTATAGTACCCGGACAACCCAAGGAAAGACCTATAGTACCCGGACAACCCAAGGAAAGGCCTCTAGTACCCGGACAACCCAAGGAAAGGCCTCTAGTACCCGGACAACCCAAGGAAAGACCTATAGTACCCGGACAACAAGGAAAGGCCCATAGTACCGGACGACCCAAGGAAAGGCCTATAGTACCCGGACAACCCAAGGAAAGGCCCATAGTACCGGACAACCCAAGGAAAGGCCTATAGTACCCGGACAACCCAAGGAAAGGCCCATAGTACCCGGACAACCCAAGGAAAGGCCTATAGTACCCGGACAACCCAAGGAAAGGCCCATAGTACCCGGACAACCCAAGGAAAGGCCTATAGTACCCGGACAACCCAAGGAAAGGCCCATAGTACCCGGACAACCCAAGGAAAGGCCTATAGTACCCGGACAACCCAAGGAAAGGCCTATAGTACCCGGACAACCCAAGGAAAGGCCCATAGTACCCGGACAACCCAAGGAAAGGCCTATAGTACCCGGACAACCCAAGGAAAGGCCTATAGTACCCGGACAACCCAAGGAAAGGCCTCTAGTACCCGGACAACCCAAGGAAAGGCCTATAGTACCCGGACAACCCAAGGACAGGCCTATAGTACCGGACAACCCAAGGAAAGGCCCATAGTACCGGACAACCCAAGGAAAGGCCTATAGTACCCGGACAACCCAAGGAAAGGCCTATAGTACCCGGACAACCCAAGGAAAGGCCTATAGTACCCGGACAACCCAAGGAAAGGCCTATAGTACCCGGACAACCCAAGGAAAGGCCTATAGTACCCGGACAACCCAAGGAAAGGCCTATAGTACCCGGACAACCCAAGGAAAGGCCTATAGTACCCGGACAACCCAAGGAAAGGCCTATAGTACCCGGACAACCCAAGGAAAGGCCTATAGTACCCGGACAACCCAAGGAAAGGCCGAACCTTTTCCACGGTCTTGGGTTGCGGAAAATTCTTTATGGCCGATATTTTGTCGTCCGTCGTGTGGACACCATCGCCATCAACACTGTGGCCTAAAAGGTAACTTTCGCCTTTAAAAATTCACATTTAGTCAGCTTGGCCTTAAGACCAGCACCTCTGCCTTGGACTGTGTGGGTCTGTACGCAGGAATGTACAGGGTCTGGTGTCCTTAACCTGGTCATCTACAGCCTGCCTTGGGCTGTGTGGGAGTCTGTACGCAGGAATGTACAGGGTCTGGTGTCCTTAACCTGGTCATCTACAGCCTGCCTTGGGCTGTGTGGGAGTCTGTACGCAGGAATGTACAGGGTCTGGTGTCCTTAACCTGGTCATCTACAACCTGCCTTGGGCTGTGTGGGAGTCTGTACGCAGGAATGTACACGGTCTGGTGTCCTTAACCTGGTCATCTACAACCTGCCTTGGGCTGTGTGGGAGTCTGTACGCAGGAATGTACAGGGTCTGGTGTCCTTAACCTGGTCATCTACAGCCTGCCTTGGGCTGTGTGGGAGTCTGTACGCAGGAATGTACAGCGTCTGGTGTTGGGTGTTGCCCTAATGCTGTGTTCTGTCGCAGCATCGCACCCAAGGTTCACTGGGCAGGGCAGTGACGTCACGATACTGATGTAGAAGCTTCAGAAGCGGCCCTTGAGCTCGGGGTAATCCACCACTTTGACTAAAGAGTCCACAGATGAGGCCTGACAAGATGTGTCGCCGGGGGCGGGTGACCCACCGCGCCGACACAAGGCTGCCTAGCTCTAGAGGGTCTGGGGACACCTGTCCGTCAAACGCTAAGGCGCGACCCAAAATGACCCCATTCCTGAGTTTCACTGCACCGCCAGCGCCATTAACCACTAAAGGTACGGTCCTGCCTCCCTCGCGCACCGTGCTAAGGGTGGACTCTGTCCCAGCGTGTGGGCACGGCTGGGCCTTCTAGGCAGAGGTCACAGCCCACGGTGGCGCTAGGGACTGACTCAGGGACGAGCATTGCGGCTCGTTGAGGGATTCCGTCATTCCCCTCGACTATCACATTGACATTTTTCCATCCCCTGCAAACGTCAGCTGGTGTTGGCGGTTGACCATGAAGTGAGGAGGTGCCCACGCCAGGCCCCGGCACCGTGGAAAGAGTGGGCACGGTACGCACCACCGACTCAGGAGAAACACCTTCCCACACCTTGGCTGGGTATTTGTCTTCTTGCCCAGGGAGAAGCGAGGCGCACTGGTTGATCCATGGCCTTGAAACACCTCCCTTGAAGCCTTACTGTGTTGCTGTCTGGAAGTGTTACCATGCGGCCAGACCCCAGCGACGACAACCCAAGAAGACCGGCAGACAGCAGGGAAGAGTTTGACGTCACGTAACAATCCAAACGCACGACAGGGCTGTTTAGGAAGAGTTTGACGTCACGTAACAATCCAAACGCACGACAGGGCTGTTTAGGAAGAGTTTGACGTCACGTACAAATCCAAACGCACGACAGGGCTGTTTAGGAAGAGTTTGACGTCACGTACAAATCCAAACGCAGGACAGGGCTGTTTCCTCCCAAACCCACTGGCAAACTCACCCACCCAAGGATGTCAAGCCTGTCGGCGCTGACAACACAAAGGCTCAGGTCCGAGGGTCATGGCGGCCTCCCCGCGACGCGCGTTTCAAAGCTAAGCATGTCCTTTCAGACAACACATTAACCGCTGCGCCGCCGTCGACCACAAATGATGCTTGTAGTGAACCGAGCTTGACTTTAAGTGCCATAATTTCAGGCTGCCTGCACGCGGCCACAACAGATTCATGCAGGCTACTATTGCCAGCCTGCACTGCAGTCTCGGTTTCCTCCCCCCCGGGTTGCTACCCTGGGTTGGTTTTGGGGGGCGCTCGGCTTCCCCTGACCCCTTCACGAACTTTCCCGCTCGCTCTTTCTTTAACTGGAGCACAGGGAAACACTCCCCTGTGGTGTGTCTACCAGAACCGTGGACAAAACAGAACTTGCCTACAGCGGGGGCTCTGTCTCTCTCCTCCATCTTAGTTTTATTTTAAGCATGAAGTCGTGCAGCTTGTCAGCGGGGGATAAAGAACCTTTTCCAAACTGGCCCTTGATGGCAGCCATGTACACAAAAAATTCAAAAAAGTTGACAACATTGGAGAGACATATTCCCTCCCTCAGAGACATATTCCCTCCCTCAGCCCAGCCACCAGCTTTGGGATAGACGCCCATACCAGTAGACAACCGATAGGTGTCTACTTGTCCGGCTAAAAGCCCTCTACCCTCCACAGCTGATATCAACTTGGTCACATTAACTCCTTGACGAGGCTGTGCCGAACACCTTCCCCAAAGACTCCAGGCTCCATGATCGCGCTGGTGAACACAGGAGCTGACTGTTCTGTGCCCGGCTTTAATCTGGACCTGACGAAGGAGATTTTACCACCCGGTTCTGACACAAAGAGTTCCATGATCGCGCTGGTGCACACAGGAGCTGGCGGTTCTGTCCCCGGCTTTAATCTGGACCTGACGAAGGAGATTTTACCACCCGGTTCTGACACAAAGAGTTGTTCGTGACATCCGGGCATTGCAGGATAAGTCTCTCGCGCTGCAATCCTGGTCATTGCCTGCAAAAGCTCTGAGTGATGGCGTAGTCGGCAGAAGGTTGGTTAGTCAAGATGTTACGTTTGTTATCATGCGGGAGAGAAGGAGGAGGAGGAGGAGGAGGAGGAGGAGGAGGAGGAGGAGGAGGAGTTGACCCGCTACTTAGGAAACGGGAATTGACGTCCTTGGCGGGCGCTTCTGAATCCTGCATCAACTTCTGGAACGGAATCCTGCATCAACTTCTGGAACGGAATCCTGCATCAACTTCTGGAACGGAATCCTGCATCAACTTCTGGAACTCCTTGGCCAAAATTTCTATCTCTTTATCAAGCTGACCTGACCTCCAAGTTCAAGTCCATTTTTCTCCACTTTCCTCCACCTCTTCCTCCTTTCCTCCTATACCAAAAAATAGCTTAATCTTTCCTCTTCCTCCTCCTGTCTTCCGCTTCCTCCTCCTCCTCTTCATTTCTCTGTTATCTCCACTTTTATCAAGGTCTGTGTATTTCTCCGGCATAGTTTTGGTGGTTTCATCCATTTCCTCCTCCAAGTTTGACTCCATTTTCCTCCACTTTCCTCCATCTCTTCCTCCTTTCCTCCTATACCAAAAAATAGCTTAATCTTTCCTCTTCCTCCTCCTGTCTTCCGCTTCCTCCTCCTCCTCTTGGTTTCTCTCTTATCTCCACTTTTATCAAGGTCTGTGTATTTTTCCGGCATAATTTTGGTGGTTTCATCCATTTCCTCCTCCAAGTTCAAGTCCATTTTTCTCCACTTTCCTCCACCTCTTTCTCCTTTCCTCCTATACCAAAAAATAGCTTAATCTTTCCTCTTCCTCCTCCTGTCTTCCTCTTCCTCCTCCTCCTCTTGGTTTCCCTGTTATCTCCACTTTTATCAAGGTCTGTGTATATCTCCGGCATAATTTTGGTGGTTTCATTCATTTCCTCCAAGTTCAAGTCCATTTTTCTCCACTTTCCTCCAACTCTTCCTCCTTTCCTCCTATACCAAAAAATAGCTTTATCTTTCCTCTTCCTCCTCCTGTCTTCCGCTTCCTCCTCCTCCTCTTGGTTTCTCTCTTATCTCCACTTTTATCAAGGTCTGTGTATTTTTCCGGCATAATTTTGGTGGTTTCATCCATTTCCTCCTCCAAGTTCAAGTCCATTTTTCTCCACTTTCCTCCACCTCTTCCTCCTTTCCTCCTATACCAAAAAATAGCTTAATCTTTCCTCTTCCTCCTCCTGTCTTCCTCTTCCTCCTCCTCCTCTTGGTTTCTCTCTTATCTCCACTTTTATCAAGGTCTGTGTATTTTTCCGGCATAATTTTGGTGGTTTCGTTCATTTCCTCCTCCAAGTTTGACTCCACTTTCCTCCACTTTCCTCCACCTCTTTCTCCTTTCCTCCTATGCCAAAAAATAGCTTAATCTTTCCTCTTCCTCCTCCTGTCTTCCGCTTCCTCCTCCTCCTCTTGGTTTCTCTCTTATCTCCACTTTTATCAAGGTCTGTGTATTTTTGGAAAGTTTTTAGTTAAGGGCAAATTTCTCCTGAACTATAAGGTTGTGAGCACTGCCAGTTATAGGTGTTGTAGGGGAGTGTTAGGAGCATCTTGTGTTAGAATCTTGTGTTCCTAACTGTTGTGGATTCTGAGATATTGCCAGTTAGGGTTGACACACACACACACACACACACACACTAACTCTGTGATGGTTCTTGCAGGGAAGGAGCTGAGATGAGACCAGACTCAGCCCTCCAGTGAGCCCAGGAGACCACCAGGGGGACACCCACGCACCTCATGGCTTGGGGGGGGGTCACATGGAGGCTGTGGGTGAGTGAAGCAACGCACCCCCTGTGTATGCTCAGGGCCCAGGCTTCGTCAGGTCAGGAGCTGCCTCAAGAACAGGTCATTTCCCTCACTTATTCTCTCCATGTTTCCTCCGTTTTCTCCTCCTTCCTCCACCTCTTCCTCCTTTCCCCATATACCAAAAAATAGCTTAATCTTTCCTCTTCCTCCTCCTGTCTTCCGCTTCCTCCTCCTCCTCTTGGTTTCCCTGTTATCTCCACTTTTATCAAGGTCTGTGTATTTCTCTGGCATTATTTTTGTGGTTTCGTTCATTTCCTCCTCCAAGTTTGACTCCATTTTTCTCCACTTTCCTCCACCTCTCCCTCCTTTCCTCATATACCAAAAAATAGCTTAATCTTTCCTCTTCCTCCTCCTGTCTTCTGCTTCCTCCTCCTCCTCTTGATTTCCCTGTTATCTCCACTTTTATCAAGGTCTGTGTATTTCTCCAGCTTAATTTTGGGGGCTTCGTTCATTTCCTCCTCGAAGTTCAAGTCCATTTTTCTCCTCTTTCCTCCATCTCTCCCTCCTTTCCTCATATACCAAAAAATAGCTTAATCCTTCCTCTTCCTCCTCCTGTCTTCCGCTTCCTCCTCCTCCTCTTGGTTTCCCTGTTATCTCCACTTTTATCAAGGTCTGTGTATTTCTCCGGCATAATTTTGGTAGTTTCGTTCATTTCCTCCTCAAAGTTTGACTCCATTTTCCTCCACTTTCCTTCCTCTCTTCCTCCTTTCCTCCTATACCAAAAAATAGCTTAATCTTTCCTCTTCCTCCTCCTGTCTTCCTCTTCCTCCTCCTCCTCTTGGTTTCCCTGTTATCTCCACTTTTATCAAGGTCTGTGTCTTATTCCAGGGTTGAAAACTTTGCAGAATGGACAAAAAAATACCAGAATTTGCTTGAATATTTATTGACCAAAATGACACTTCTTGCAGAGAGAGAGAGAGAGAGAGAGAGAGAGAGAGAAGAGGGGGGGGGGGGTACTTTGTGTCTGTGGGGGGGTTGTCTAAACCCTGTGGGGGGTACACCCTGGGGGGCCTGGGAGCTGAGAGAGAGAGAGAGAGAGAGAGAGAGAGAGAGAGACACACACACACACACACACACACACACACACACACACTCGGCACTAAACTCTGCCAGACTCTTGCAGGGAGGGAGACAGAGACCAGACCACTGAGCCGCGGAGACCAGCCAGTCCCTCAAGATGCTGCCGGGGAGACCAGACCACTGAGCCGCGGAGACCAGCCAGTCCCTCAAGATGCTGCCGGGGAGACCAGCCACCTGAGAGAGAGAGAGAGAGAGAGAGAGAGAGAGAGAGATGGTACACTCTCTCTCTCAGCTGTTGTTGTATAAGAGAAATTTAAATAAAGTTAAATATATATTACAATACATATATTTCAATCTCCTCCTTCTCTTCTTCTTCCTCCTCCTCCTCCTCCTCCTCCTCCTCCAGTCAGTCATTGCTCTGAAAACACACACACACACACACACACACACACACACACACACACACACACACACACACACACACACAGGCATCCTTAACACTGGTGCCTGCCACTGGGGTGTGTTGGGTTTGCAGGAAACACTCAACAAATAAGTTCTAACACACTCTAGGAAATGGGAGAGACATCTTTGTTGGTGAGGAACATCTGCTGTGTGTGTGTGTGTGTGTGCGTGGTTGTGACACACTCGCTCTGTCCCGTCTCCACTTCCGCTCTCATGCAACTTTTCCTTAAAATCACGAACGTTTCTTGCAATCCATTCCACTGCTCAATGCTTCTGGTGTGCGTGTGTGTGTGTGTGTGTGTGTGTGTGTGACCCATGTGTCTATGTGGGTGAGTCAAACTGGGTGTGTTCTGTTTATAGCCTGTAGTGAAGCATAGAACAGCATTCCCTTAAGCTAAATCTAATAGATCGCCTTGGGTATTTAGGGTGTGGGCGAGTCACACTTGAAGCAGTTAAGGTGACGTGTGTGTGTGTACCAAGAATGGTTTGTTACACACACTGATCATGTGACACGGCTGTTAAGAAGACCAGAGCCAACCGACGGTCTCCTCGGCAGCTTACGCGCGTTACGTCTGATGGAGGGCTTGGTGGTGCTTGCGACGACTCCAGAAACGCGTCAAACGAAACTTGATGTTGTGTGTAAGTTCTGTAAGGAAAGAGGAATGGAAGTTAATGAAAGGAAAACAACACAGAATGTCTATTAGGTGTGCGTAGGGACACTGGCACGGACCTGTGTCTGGGCGAGGCAGGTGTTCCTCCATTGCAAAGTATCATTGAGAAAAACAGAGGAAAATGCATCAAAACAAAGCGCGGACGCGTCGGTACGAGCGAACCTTTCCATTTAGCGTATCGGGTGTGTGGAGAAGCGAACACTGAAGGTTTTGGCCTCCTGGAAATGTTCTCTACGGACGACGAGAATACAAACCCAGGAGAGAAGGTCGCTGATTACGTTCGGACGAAAGCAGCGACGTCCTGGAGGTCTTCATACCAGACTTTAAGCGAGAGTCATTCACAAGGCTGCAGGCGATGTCTCACAACCTTCACGTGCAGAGTTTAATGGCGCACGTAGAGAAACTCACTACGGCCGGGCCAAAACAGTGCCCCGCTGCGTATCCAGGATCATGCGCGTCAAATTTCGAATGTTGCTATTGAATATAACAAGTTTTGAGCCATAAACTCAACACAATCACCAAGTATTATACATGAAAACATGCAGAGTTTAATGGCGCACATAGAGAAACTCACTACGGCTGGGCCAAAACAGTGCCCCGCTGCGTATCCGGGATCATGCGCACCAAATTTCAAATGTGTCTATTGAATATAACAAGTTTTCTGCCACAAATTCAACACAATCACCAAGTATTATATATGAAAACATGCAGAATTTAATGGCGCACATAGAGAAACTCACTACGGCCGGGCCAAAACAGTGCCCCGCAGCGTATCCGGGATCATGCGCGCCAAATTTCAGATGTTACTATTGAATATAACAAGTTTTCAGCCATAAACTCAACACAATCATCATGTATTATATATGAAAACATGCAGAATTTAATGGCGCACGTAGAGAAACTCACTATGGCCGGGCCAAAACAGTGCCCCGCGGCATATCCGGGATCATGCGCGTCAAATTTCGAATGTCGCTATTGAATATAACAAGTTTTGAGCCATAAACTCAACACAATCACCAAGTATTATATATGAAAACATGCAGAATTTAATGGCGCACATAGAGAAACTCACTACGGCCGGGCCAAAACAGTGCCCTGCTGCGTATCCAGGATCATGCGCGCCAAATTTAAAATGTCGCTTTTGAATATAACAAGTTTTGAGCCATAAACTCAACACAATCATCATGTATTATATATGAAAACATGCAGAATTTAATGGCGCACATAGAGAAACTCACTACGGCCGGGCCAAAACAGTGCCCCGCTGCGTATCCAGGATCATGCGCGTCAAATTTAAAATGTCGCTATTGAATATAACAAGTTTTGAGCCATAAACTCAACACAATCATCATGTATTATATATGAAAACATGCAGAATTTAATGGCGCACATAGAGAAACATAAACAAATTGACAGTTTTGAGATATCAGCATAAATATAGGGATAAAACAACTTGTATATTGCCCACAGCGCACCAGGGCAGGGTACGGGGCAGGCCAGGACACAGCATACCCGTCCTTGTGTTGAAAGGTCAAGGTTCCTGGACCCAAACATTAGACTTGCTATAACATTGAGGGCATGTTCAAGCCTTGCCCTTATCATGGAACCCTGGCACTAACCCCTGGCTGGCACTGCCCACCTGTGCCGTGATGGGGCATGAGAGTGTGTCCGGTCTCTGCATAACAAGAACACCAGAACATAGGAGTCTGCAGGAGGCCGGGGGTCTGTACAAGGCATAACAAGAACATTAGAACATAGGAGACTGCAGGAGACTGGTATATGGGGCAGTGGGTACAAGGGCGCTCCTTTGACCCTAAGCTCCTGTGACCCTAACCTGACCTAATACCCAGGAATGTATCTAATCTATTTTTGAATGTGACGATTCTATTGGCAAGCTCCACATCAGCCTGTTCCACTCATCCACCAGTCTGTTAGGGCCGGGCTTACAGTCAGCCTTCCGCGCGGGATCGGGCCTTACAGTCGCTCTCGACCGCTGCTTTTCGGTCGCTTGTGAACGAAAAATCGGCGTTTTGGTAAGGAGATTTTGGGGAGCAGTTGAGGTGACGAAAACGAGATTTGTAACCAATGAATTCAAAGTAAATCTGCAATGATATGACACACCCAGCATGCAGAAAGCATATACAAGGCAAATAATGATTGAAAACACCTTTATTTTTGTTGGACAAACATTTTATTGGGCAGCGTATCGCACACCCCCAGCACAACAGAGTCTGTCGTCTCAGCCAACGCAATGGATGTTTTCGGTAAGTATATCTAGTGTTTATTTATCTACTGACGTTTCTTTTTGAAAATGTTGTGTGTAGTTGTTTTCGTGGGTCATATGGGTGTGCTGGAAGGGTCAACAAACCATTGCATACCTGTGGGTTTGGCAGCACTCACTCAGTCAACATGAATTCTATTATGAAATATTAAGAATATATAAAACTGCACCCAAAAAACATTGAGGCTATAATGAACTATTCATAATAGTTGGTCGCAGGCAGAGGGGGAGGAAAAACAAAAACTATAGAATTACACCCATCACGGGTGGTCAGCAGATTGTTGTATTTTTATGTAGTAAAAGTGTTTGTGTCATGAATAAGTAGATAAGAGGTGATAGGCTACTGTCTTAAAGGGAACTATTTTAGCTCTGATAGATTCAGTTAGGCATTAGGTTACAAGGTTTGCTTAGTTCCGTGGAATCATGTATAATTCTCAATCTATTAAGTCGCCATATTTTATTTTAGCAGCAATAGGTTAATTATTATCCTGAGCAGTGATTGCTTACTATCCTGAGCAGTGATTGCTTACTATCCTGAGCAGTGATTGCTTACTATCCTGAGCAGTGATTGCTTACTATCCTGAGCAGTGATTGCTTACTATCCTGAGCAGTGATTGCTTACTATCCTGAGCAGTGATTGCTTACTATCCTGAGCTGCAGCTCCAAGATAGTGGCATTTGCCCTCACAGCTCCTTCACAGCATTTCAACACCAATAAGATGATTTTCCTCACTTACTGAAAATGCTGACTACAATATTCATTCCACACCAATAAGATGATTTTCCTCACTCATTGAAAATGCTGACTACAATATTCATTCCACACCAATAAGATGATTTTCCTCACTTATTGAAAATGCTGACTACAATATTCATTCAACACCAATAAGATGATTTTCCTCACTTACTGAAAATGCTGACTACAATATTCATTCCACACCAATAAGATGATTTTCCTCACTCATTGAAAATGCTGACTACAATATTCATTCAACACCAATAAGATGATTTTCCTCACTTATTGAAAATGCTGACTACAATATTCATTCCACACCAATAAGATGATTTTCCTCACTTACTGAAAATGCTGACTACAATATTCATTCCACACCAATAAGATGATTTTCCTCACTCATTGAAAATGCTGACTACAATATTCATTCAACACCAATAAGATGATTTTCCTCACTTATTGAAAATGCTGACTACAATATTCATTCCACACCAATAAGATGATTTTCCTCACTTATTGAAAATGCTGACTACAATATTCATTCCACACCAATAAGATGATTTTCCTCACTTACTGAAAATGCTGACTACAATATTCATTCCACACCAATAAGATGATTTTCCTCACTCATTGAAAATGCTGACTACAATATTCATTCAACACCAATAAGATGATTTTCCTCACTTATTGAAAATGCTGACTACAATATTCATTCCACACCAATAAGATGATTTTCCTCACTTACTGAAAATGCTGACTACAATATTCATTCCACACCAATAAGATGATTTTCCTCACTCATTGAAAATGCTGACTACAATATTCATTCCACACCAATAAGATGATTTTCCTCACTTATTGAAAATGCTGACTACAATATTCATTCCACACCAATAAGATGATTTTCCTCACTTATTGAAAATGCTGACTACAATATTCATTCCACACCAATAAGATGATTTTCCTCACTTATTGAAAATGCTGACTACAATATTCATTCCACACCAATAAGATGATTTTCCTCACTTATTGAAAATGCTGACTACAATATTCATTCCACACCAATAAGATGATTTTTATCACTTATTGAAAATGCTGACTACAATATTCATTCCACACCAATAAGATGATTTTCCTCACTTATTGAAAATACTGACTACAATATTCATTCCACACCAATAAGATGATTTTCCTCACTTACTGAAAATGCTGACTACAATATTCATTCCACACCAATAAGATGATTTTCCTCACTTATTCAAAATACTGACTACAATATTCATTCCACACCAATAAGATGATTTTACTCACTTATTGAAAATACTGACGACAATATTCATTCCACACCAATAAGATGATTTTACTCACTTATTGAAAATACTGACGACAATATTCATTCCACACCAATAAGATGATTTTACTCACTTATTCAAAATGCTGACTACAATATTCATTCCACACCAATAAGATGATTTTACTCACTTATTGAAAATACTGACTACAATATTCATTCCACACCAATAAGATGATTTTCCTCACTTATTGAAAATGCTGACTACAATATTCATTCCACACCAATAAGATGATTTTACTCACTTATTGAAAATACTGACGACAATATTCATTCCACACCAATAAGATGATTTTACTCACTTATTGAAAATACTGACTACAATATTCATTCCACACCAATAAGATGATTTTCCTCACTTATTGAAAATGCTGACTACAATATTCATTCCACACCAATAAGATGATTTTCCTCACTTATTCAAAATACTGACTACAATATTCATTCCACACCAATAAGATGATTTTCCTCACTTATTCAAAATACTGACTACAATATTCATTCCACACCAATAAGATGATTTTCCCCACTTATTGAAAATACTGACTACAATATTCATTCCACACCAATAAGATGATTTTCCTCACTTATTCAAAATACTGACTACAATATTCATTCCACACCAATAAGATGATTTTCCTCACTTACTGAAAATACTGACTACAATATTCATTCCACACCAATAAGATGATTTTTATCACTTACTGAAAATGCTGACTACAATATTCATTCCACACCAATAAGATGATTTTCCTCACTTATTGAAAATGCTGACTACAATATTCATTCCACACCAATAAGATGATTTTCCTCACTTATTGAAAATACTGACGACAATATTCATTCCACACCAATAAGATGATTTTTATCACTTACTGAAAATGCTGACTACAATATTCATTCCACACCAATAAGATGATTTTCCTCACTTATTGAAAATACTGACGACAATATTCATTCCACACCAATAAGATGATTTTCCTCACTTATTGAAAATACTGACGACAATATTCATTCCACACCAATAAGATGATTTTCCTCACTTATTGAAAATACTGACGACAATATTCATTCCACACCAATAAGATGATTTTTATCACTTATTGAAAATGCTGACTACAATATTCATTCCACACCAATAAGATGATTTTACTCACTTATTGAAAATACTGACGACAATATTCATTCCACACCAATAAGATGATTTTCCTCACTTATTGAAAATACTGACGACAATATTCATTCCACACCAATAAGATGATTTTACTCACTTATTGAAAATACTGACGACAATATTCATTCCACACCAATAAGATGATTTTACTCACTTATTGAAAATGCTGACGACAATATTCATTCCACACCAATAAGATGATTTTTATCACTTACTGAAAATGCTGACTACAATATTCATTCCACACCAATAAGATGATTTTCCTCACTTACTGAAAATGCTGACTACAATATTCATTCCACACCAATAAGATGATTTTCCTCACTTACTGAAAATGCTGACTACAATATTCATTCAACACCAATAAGATGATTTTCCTCACTTACTGAAAATGCTGACTACAATATTCATTCCACACCAATAAGATGATTTTCCTCACTTACTGAAAATACTGACGACAATATTCATTCCACACCAATAAGATGATTTTCCTCACTTATTGAAAATGCTGACTACAATATTCATTTATGAGTAATTTATGAGAATGGCAGTTAAGGATATTTTTTTATATTCTCTTGAAATAGCTGTGTTGTTATTCTGTAAACATTTCGCCCCATTGTTCTTGTCGTTGTGTTCAATTATCATTAGTCAGCGTCTCTGAAATACATCACTCAGGTCAGGCCAAACTCTTCTGCTAGCTTATGTAGGATTGTGCAGGTTAGGTTCGGCTCGGCCCCTTCCTGTCTTTCAGTTTCAAAAAGTTCAAGTTCGAGCATAAGCTATACCTGCATTAGCATTAAATTCCTTCCTCCATTGATCGCTCAGTCACTGTTATTTTGTACTTGTTCATTGCGCAGGTTCGGCTCGGCCCCTTCCTGTCTTTCAGTTTCAAAAAGTTCAAGTTCGAGCATAAGCAATACCTGCATTAGCATTAAATTCCTTCCTCCATTGATCATTCAGTGACTGTTATATTGTACTTGTTCATTGTGCAGGTTAGGTTCGGTTCCTTCCTGTCTTTCAGTTTCAAAAAGTTCAAGTTCGAGCATAAGCTATACCTGCATTAGCATTAAATTCCTTCCTCCATTGATCGCTCAGTCACTGTTATTTTGTACTTGTTCATTGTGCAGGTTCGGTTCGGCCCCTTCCTGTCTTTCAGTTTCAAAAAGTTCAAGTTCAAGCATAAGCTATACCTGCATTGCCATTAAATTCCTTCCTCCATTGATCATTCAGTCAGTTATATTGTACTTGTTTAAATTTTCCAGCTTGCTTCTTTCTCAGCTCTCTTGTTTTCTGCACACCCAACATTTTCATCCTAATTTCAACATTTTTTTCTAATAATACTTTTTGTACATATGTCTCTCCTACAGGATGTGGAATTGTTCTGAATCCTAAGATGCTTGTCACAGTGAAATACCTGGTCACAAGCAACTTCCTCATCACCATCGCTGACTGCATATAAATTGTCATCATCAGGTAGTAGGCCTATTCGAGGTGTCAACTGATATACCTGGTACACTTTCTACATATAATTTCTCTATCATGTGTCCGAAAAAGTTTATGATGTTGCTGGTATGGACAGGTTCAAAGTTAGACTACACCGAGGATCAGCCCGCTCAGTCTCAGTAGTGATGTACAGGCTGATGGATGAGGTCAGCCAGCAGTGTCCGTGACCATGATATTTGTGGATGACACTGTGATATTTAGTGAAGGCAGGGAAGAAACTCAAAATGATCAAGAGAGGTGGAGGGATGGAAATCAGCAGGACATGTGAGAGAGCCCTACGGAAATGGCAGTGTGGTTTGAGTGAGTGGAGCTGGCAAAGGTAGATAAGTTCAAACACCAGGGCTTAACAGAACAAAGGAATGGAATGTGTGCTACAGAGAGGAAGAAAAGAGTGCCGTACAGGCCAGGTGGAGTGTACGGAGAATGGCGACATGATCGTCCGATAGTTCTGCTCCAGGACAAACCCCTGGGCTGTCCTGGGGTGACTGTGTCCATTTACAGCATCAAGGAGCAGGCAAGTTACAGATATCATATATTCATAGTATGACGTCGGGATCCGTGGGGGGGTCCAGGAGGGCTTGCGGCCACTGGAGGGGCTTTCATAGGAGTTGCGGGTATTTCCAGGAGTAGTTTCATGACCCTGGTGGTAGTGTGACCCTTCCTCTGTACCGTGAACCTGAAGAAACACATATTTGACAAGGCTTTCATAGGAGTTGTGGGTATTTCCAGGAGTAGTTTCATGACCCTGGTGGTAGTGTGACCCTTCCTCTGTACCGTGAACCTGAAGAAACACATATTTGACAAGGCTTTCATAGGAGTTGCGGGTATTTCCAGGAGTAGTTTCATGACCCTGGTGGTAGTTTGACCCTTCCTCTGTACCGTGAACCTGAAGAAACACATATTTGACAAGGCTTTCATAGGAGTTGCGGGTATTTCCAGGAGTAGTTTCATGACCCTGGTGGTAGTGTGACCCTTCCTCTGTACCGTGAACCTGAAGAAACACATATTTGATAAGGCTTTCATAGGAGTTGCGGGTATTTCCAGGAGTAGTTTCATGACCCTGGTGGTAGTGTGACCCTTCCTCTGTACCGTGAACCTGAAGAAACACATATTTGACAAGGCTTTCCTAGGAGTTGCGGGTATTTCCAGGAGTAGTTTCATGACCCTGGTGGTAGTGTGACCCTTCCTCTGTACCGTGAACCTGAAGAAACACATATTTGACAAGGCTTTCATAGGAGTTGTGGGTATTTCCAGGAGTAGTTTCATGACCCTGGTGGTAGTTTGACCCTTCCTCTGTACCGTGAACCTGAAGAAACACATATTTGACAAGGCTTTCATAGGAGTTGCGGGTATTTCCAGGAGTAGTTTCATGACCCTGGTGGTAGTTTGACCCTTCCTCTGTACCGTGAACCTGAAGAAACACATATTTGATAAGGCTTTCATAGGAGTTGCGGGTATTTCCAGGAGTAGTTTCATGACCCTGGTGGTAGTGTGACCCTTCCTCTGTACCGTGAACCTGAAGAAACACATATTTGACAAGGCTTTCATAGGAGTTGCGGGTATTTCCAGGAGTAGTTTCATGACCCTGGTGGTAGTGTGACGTTGTGAACATGCAAATCGGACAAAATAACACGCCCCACAATACTTGTGAGAAGGGTGACGGACCCGACAGTCTCCCGACAATTTGGTGCGTTGATCGGCACCCCGGTCCCAGAGGTGGGATATAAGAACACACCCTTCGTGACTGTCGGAACTGTGGTAGCCATGGGCATGATGGTTGTTTAAGAATATCATTGTCTGATGTATGGGGTCTGTGGTTACAGAAGTTTGATTTAAGAATACGACCCTGTATTTCAACTGGAACTCTCATCAATTTTTAAGATGGCAGGGATCATATGATAAACAGGTCTGAGAGTAATGTTTTCCTCTCAACTTACTCCCTCTCTCTGAAGCTCACTCACAGAATCAGGAATTTACTTAGCTTTTAACCCAGTACAGCGGGGGTCATGTTTCTTAATGGTCCCTCTAAGCGAGAAAAATGAGAAAAAATCATCACTCACGCAAACCATTTCATAATATAATATATCAACACATTTGTGATCAGTTTATGCATCATCTTTTTTGAGGGGTTTATATCATGGGGCAAATTTGGCCCGTCGCTGCTACACGGTAAAGCCACAAATTTGGCCCGTCGCTGCTACACGGTAAAGCCACAAATTTGGCCCGTCACTGCTACACGGTAAAGCCACAAATTTGGCCCGTCGCTGCTACACAGTAAAGCCACAAATTTGGCCCGTCGCTGCTACACAGTAAAGCCACAAATTTGGCCCGTCGCTGCTACACAGTAAAGCCACAAATTTGGCCCGTCGCTGCTACACAGTAAAGCCACAAATTTGGCCCGTCGCTGCTACACAGTAAAGCCACAAATTTGGCCCGTCGCTGCTACACAGTAAAGCCACAAATTTGGCCCGTCGCTGGTACACGGTGAAGCCACAAATTTGGCCCGTCGCTGCTACACGGTAAAGCCACAAATTTGACCCTGAATTATTAGAGATTCATAGCTGGTGAAATGGTCTAGACAGTTGAGTGCAATATGATAGCATGGGTGGCAGTGCTCGGCAGGGTCGGTGGCTCACAGTCTGACAATGTGGTCTAGTTAACCCAATCAGTGCCAGACCCAATGATGCCTGCCAACCTCCTGGTGTCGGGCAATTTATTTATTTATTTAGAGAACAAAGGCAGGCCTACAAGTCAAGCAGTTTGGGAGCGCTGGCTACACTGCTTATTGCGCTGGAATTTCTTTAAGCTGCTGTCCTCTTGGTATATCTAGTCATATGGACAAGAAAGAGCGCTCTGGTGGATCACAGGGGGGATGGAAAACAGTCTCAAGAAAGAGCGCTCTGGTGGATCACAGGGGGAGATGGAAAACAGTCTCAAGAAAGAGCGCTCTGGTGGATCACAGGGGGGATGGAAAACAGTCTCAAGAAAGAGCGCTCTGGTGGATCACAGGGGATGGAAAACAGTCTCAAGAAAGAGCTCTGGTGGACCACAGGGAGATGGAAAACAGTCTCAAGAAAGAGCGCTCTGGTGGACCACAGGGGGAGATGGAAAACAGTCTCAAGAAAGAGCGCTCTGGTGGATCACAGGGGGGGATGGAAAACAGTCTCAAGAAAGAGCGCTCTGGTGGAACACAGGGGGGATGGAAAACAGTCTCAAGAATGAGCTCTGGTGGATCACAGGGGGGGATTGAAAACAGGCTCAAGAAAGAGCGCTCTGGTGGATCACAGGGGGGGATGGAAAACAGTCTCAAGAAAGAGCGCTCTGGTGGATCACAGGGGGGATGGAAAACAGTCTCAAGAAAGAGCGCTCTGGTGGATCACAGGGAGATGGAAAACAGTCTCAAGAAAGAGCTCTGGTGGATCACAGGGGGATGGAAAACAGTCTCAAGAAAAGAGCTCTGGTGGATCACAGGGGAGATGGAAAACAGTCTCAAGAAAGAGCGCTCTGGTGGATCACAGGAGATGGAAAACAGTCTCAAGAAAGAGCGCTCTGGTGGACCACAGGGGAGATGGAAAACAGTCTCAAGAAAGAGCGCTCTGGTGGATCACAGGGGGGATGGAAAACAGTCTCAAGAAAGAGCGCTCTGGTGGATCACAGGGGGCTATGGAAAACAGTCTCAAGAAAGAGCCCTCTGGTGGAACACAGGGGAGATGGAAAACAGTCTCAAGAAAGAGCGCTCTGGTGGATCACAGGGGGATGGAAAACAGTCTCAAGAAAGAGCGCTCTGGTGGATCACAGGGGGGGATGGAAAACAGTCTCAAGAAAGAGCTCTGGTGGATCACAGGGGAGATGGAAAACAGTCTCAAGAAAGAGCTCTGGTGGATCACAGGGGGGATGGAAAACAGTCTCAAGAAAGAGCGCTCTGGTGGATCACAGGGGCGATGGAAAACAGTCTCAAGAAAGAGCGCTCTGGTGGATCACAGGGGGATGGAAACAGTCTCAAGAAAGAGCGCTCTGGTGGATCACAGGGGATGGAAAACAGTCTCAAGAAAGAGCGCTCTGGTGGACCACAGGGGAGATGGAAAACAGTCTCAAGAAAGAGCGCTCTGGTGGATCACAGGGGGGGATGGAAAACAGTCTCAAGAAAGAGCGCTCTGGTGGACCACAGGGGGGATGGAAAACAGTCTCAAGAAAGAGCGCTCTGGTGGATCACAGGGGGGATGGAAAACAGTCTCAAGAAAGAGCGCTCTGGTGGATCACAGGGGGGATGGAAAACAGTCTCAAGAAAGAGCGCTCTGGTGGATCACAGGGGGGATGGAAAACAGTCTCAAGAAAGAGCGCTCTGGTGGACCACAGGGGGAGATGGAAAACAGTCTCAAGAAAGAGCGCTCTGGTGGATCACAGGGGGAGATGGAAAACAGTCTCAAGAAAGAGCGCTCTGGTGGATCACAGGGGGGATGGAAAACAGTCTCAAGAAAGAGCTCTGGTGGATCACAGGGGTGATGGAAAACAGTCTCAAGAAAGAGCGCTCTGGTGGATCACAGGGGGAGATGGAAAACAGTCTCAAGAAAGAGCGCTCTGGTGGATCACAGGGGGGATGGAAAACAGTCTCAAGAAAGAGCGCTCTGGTGGACCACAGGGGGAGATGGAAAACAGTCTCAAGAAAGAGCGCCCAGGATCACAGGGGGATGGAAAACAGTCTCAAGAAAGAGCGCTCTGGTGGATCACAGGGGATGGAAAACAGTCTCAAGAAATAGCGATCTGTTGGACCACTGGGGAGATGGAAAACAGTCTCAAGAAAGAGCGCTCTGGTGGACCACAGGGGGGATGGAAAACAGTCTCAAGAAAGAGCGCTCTGGTGGAACACAGGGAGATGGAAAACAGTCTCAAGAAAGAGCGCCCTGGTGGATCACAGGGGGATGGAAAACAGTCTCAACAAAGAGCGCTCTGGTGGACCACAGGTGGTATGGAAAACAGTCTCTAGAAAGAGCGCCTGGTGGACCACAGGGGGATGGAAAACAGTCTCAAGAAAGAGCGCCTGGTGGACCACAGGGAGATGGAAAACAGTCTCAAGAAAGAGCGCTCTGGTGGATCACAGGGGGAGATGGAAAACAGTCTCAAGAAAGAGCGCTCTGGTGGACCACAGGGGGGGATGGAAAACAGTCTCAAGAAAGAGCGCTCTGGTGGACCACAGGGGGGATGGAAAACAGTCTCAAGAAAGAGCGCTCTGGTGGATCACAGGGGGGATGGAAAACAGTCTCAAGAAAGAGCGCTCTGGTGGACCACAGGGGGGGATGGAAAACAGTCTCAAGAAAGAGCGCTCTGGTGGACCCCCGGGGTGATGGAAAACAGTCTCAAGAAAGAGCGCTCTGGTGGATCACAGGGGAGATGGAAAACAGTCTCAAGAAAGAGCGCTCTGGTGGATCACAGGGGAGATGGAAAACAGTCTCAAGAAAGAGCGCTCTGGTGGATCACAGGGGATGGAAACAGTCTCAAGAAAGAGCGCTCTGGTGGACCACAGGGGGGATGGAAAACAGTCTCAAGAAAGAGCGCTCTGGTGGAACACAGGGGGGATGGAAAACAGTCTCAAGAAAGAGCGCTCTGGTGGATCACAGGGGGATGGAAAACAGTCTCAAGAAAGAGCGCCCAGGATCACAGGGGGATGGAAAACAGTCTCAAGAAAGAGCTCTGGTGGATCACAGGGGGATGGAAACCCGTCTCAAGAAAGAGCGCTCTGGGGGATCACAGGGGATGGAAAACAGTCTCAAGAAAGAGCGCTCTGGTGGATCACAGGGGAGATGGAAAACAGTCTCAAGAAAGAGCGCCTGGTGGATCACAGGGGATGGAAAACAGTCTCAAGAAAGAGCGCTCTGGTGGAACACAGGGGGGGATGGAAAACAGTCTCAAGAAAGAGCGCTCTGGTGGATCACAGGGGATGGAAAACAGTCTCTAGAAAGAGCGCTCTGGTGGACCACAGGGGAGATGGAAAACAGTCTCAAGAAAGAGCGCTCTGGTGGATCACAGGGGATGGAAAACAGTCTCAAGAAAGAGCGCTCTGGTGGATCACAGGGGATGGAAAACAGTCTCAAGAAAGAGCCTGGTGGACCACAGGGGGAGATGGAAAACAGTCTCAAGAAAGAGCGCTCTGGTGGACCACAGGGGGGGATGGAAAACAGTCTCAAGAAAGAGCGCTCTGGTGGATCACAGGGGAGATGGAAAACAGTCTCAAGAAAGAGCGCTCTGGTGGATCACAGGGAGATGGAAAACAGTCTCAAGAAAGAGCGCCCTGGTGGACCACCGGGGGATGGAAAACAGACTCAAGAAAGAGCGCTCTGGTGGACCACAGGGGAGATGGAAAACAGTCTCAAGAAAGAGCGCTCTGGTGGATCACAGGGGGAGATGGAAAACAGTCTCAAGAAAGAGCGCTCTGGTGGATCACAGGGGAGATGGAAAACAGTCTCAAGAAAGAGCGCTCTGGTGGATCACAGGGGGAGATGGAAAACAGTCTCAAGAAAGAGCGCTCTGGTGGACCACAGGGGGGATGGAAAACAGTCTCAAGAAAGAGCGCTCTGGTGGACCACAGGGGGGATGGAAAACAGTCTCAAGAAAGAGCGCTCTGGTGGATCACAGGGGGAGATGGAAAACAGTCTCAAGAAAGAGCGCTCTGGTGGATCACAGGGGAGATGGAAAACAGTCTCAAGAAAGAGCGCTCTGGTGGATCACAGGGGGAGATGGAAAACAGTCTCAAGAAAGGGGGGTAATTCTTGCTGGCCAGATGACATGCATCACACACGACCAAGATTGGCTGCCCATATCCACAACGTAAACAAACCTTTTGACAACCTTTTGACCTGTAATGCTTTGTATCGCTACTCCATGGCACCGTTTGCAAAAGTAAGGGCTGTTGTGGCTCGTGCTGCTGTCACTCAAATTATGAACTTGTTGGTACAGTTTATTGGAAGGAAGAAGCTGTTGTGGGTACAATCATGGCTTCAGAGAGGGAAGGACAGGGCTATTTACCCAAACCAACAGCTCGCTCCTGTTTGGCTGTACAGGCAACCGCAGTTGTTGCTTCTTGCTCCAACGGTTGAAGGAAGATGCCCAGTGTGACAGCGCCTCAGCCAGCTCTGCACACTTGCAGAGGTACCACCACCACACACTCGTGTCCGTGTACAGGTAACTCTCGATTTACGCGAGTATTGTGTCCGTGAAGAGGTCACTGCGTAAATCAAAAACAATGTAAATCAAACAAGAGGCTTGTTTCTATAGAAAAATAAATATTCACTTCATTCAGTGGAGAGAGAGAGAGAGAGAGAGAGAGAGAGAGAGAGAGAGAGAGAGAGAGAGTCTCAGCCTCACTGGTGTGAGGAAGAAATGAGGAACACCATGAGCAACTGGCTAGTATTGGTACCGGTACTGTACCGTATAGCTGGTACTGTTAGTACTGGTACTGGTACCAGTACCTGCCCACCCCTATTGGTGAGTAGCGTGGCAGCGTGGGTGCTGTGTTGTTGTTCAAGTGACGCGTGGGAAGAACTGAGCTCAGCTGTGTGGCCGTGTGAGTCCAGCTGCGTGAGACATCTGGTGGCCACTCCAGGAAATATTGCGTACAAGTGGAAAACACGTGTAAATTAAACATTTATTTGGGTTTTGGAGCACGCGGTATTTAAAAAACGCGTAAAACAAACTCACGTAAATTGAGAGTTACCTGTACTTACTTTTGTGCTCTAGTGTGCGATCTTTGGGTTTTCAGCAATATATATATATATATATATATATATATATATATATATATATATATATATATATATATATATATATATATATATATATATATATATATATATATATATATATATATATATATATATATATATATATATATATATATATATATATATATATATATAAGTTTGTGGATGTATGCATTTATGTATGTAGGCATGCACATGTATCTTTCTATGACTTGCACTTCATCTATTATTTGAATGTCAACCTTTTTTTATTTGAAATTTGAAATATGAAATTTTTTATTTGAAATTCAACTTTTTTTATTTGAGGGTGACAAGGTGTGGTAGTTAATATTAAGTTGAAGGAAGTGACGGTCGAGCTTGTTTTTAAAGGAGTCAATCGTGACACAGGTAACTCTCGATTCTGATGGTAGATTTCCGTGAAAAGAGGACAATACCCGTAACTTTAAGACAACAATTTTGAAAAAAAAAGTTCTTAAAATGCTCAGAAATATGTACGGGTTAAAGAACATTGACAATGCACAGTTTCCCGAAATTTATATATTTTTGGTGTAATCTTTACTGCTTGAATTGACAAGTGTCCTTGAGTAACGCAACAAAAATGGCGGCCAGGCTGGTGGTGGGAGAGATATCTCCCCGTACATACTGATGATGCACAGCTTCTGATATAACAAGCATATTGTTCCCGCCATCACTGGTAGGTTATGACAGACAACCAGGCAAGACACAATTCACACGGTTCTGGTGACATGCAGCTTGTAAACAATGCAAATGGCGGCCGGGCAGGTGCTGTGAGAAATATCTCCTCGTACATACTGATCATGCACAGCTTCTGAGATCATAATAAGCATATTGTTCCCACCATCACTGGTAGGTTATGACAGACAACCAGGCAAGACACAATTCACACGGTTCTGGTGGCATGCAGCTGTTTGTTGTGTGGTTGTGTGGTTGTGTGGTTGTGTGGTTTTCAAACAATGCAAATGGCAGCCGGGCTGGTGGTGTGAGAAATATCTCCTCGTACATACTGATCATGCACAGCTTCTGATATCATAATAAGCATATTATTCCCACCATCACTGGTAGGTTATGACAGACAACTAGGCAAGACACAATTCACACGGTTCTGGTGACATGCAGCTGTTTGTTGTGTGGTTGTGTGGTTGTGTGGTTTGTAAACAATGCAAATGGCGGCCGGGCTGGTGTTGTGAGAAATATCTCCTCGTACATACTGGTGATGCACAGCTTCTGAGACCATAATGAGCATATTATTCCCACCATCACTTGTAGGTTATGACAGACAACTAGGCGAGACACAATTCACACGGTTCTGGTGACATGCAGCTGTTTGTTGTGTGGTTGTGTGGTTGTGTGGTTGTGTGGTTTTCAAACAATGCAAATGGCAGCCTGGCTGGGATTGCGTGAAATATCTCCTCGTACAAGACTCATGATGCACAGTTTCTGATATCATATTCACCCCATTATTCTCACTAATATTACTAATTAATAATGAACACATAGTTATTTTTTTCCAATATGATTCTTTTATGTAGCTTGTACTGCTCCTTAGTCATACAATCTTAAGCCACCTGTGACATCAAGATCAAGATATACAAATGGCGCCCGACAGGATAACAGGATAACAGCAGGGCATGGGCGATCCTACACCAATTTAATTTTTGTATAGTAGTTATTAGATCGCCCTGTATTCTATGGTAACATATTATAGGACAGCTATGGGCTATGAAGGATCATTAACAATAATAAAGGAAAGTTTGCTGTTGTTATTGGATAAGACGCAACACAGACACTTAAAAACACCTCAAAGAAGAAAAAATCATTAAAAATTTGTGCATTCGGCTAAACTTTCAGGCATTTTTTATGTGAAAAGGTGCGCACTACACATTCAGTGGAGAGAGAGAGAGAGAGAGAGAGAGAGAGAGAGAGAGAGAATATCCATTTCACCGAGATATCCATTCAGGCACTCCATCTCAGCCTCACTCATCTGAGAAAGAAATGATGGCCAGCACATGAGCGCCTGGCTAGTATTGGTATTGGTACCGCACCGTATAGCTGGTACCGTTACCTGCCCACCCCTATCGTTACGTACCGTGGCAGCGTGGGTACTGTGCTGTTGTTCAAGTGGCGCGCAGGAAGAACTGGGCTCAGCTGTGTGGCCGTGTGAGTCCAGCTGCGTGAGACATCTGTTGGACACTCCAGAAAATATCGCGTATAAGTGGAAAAAACGTGTAAATTAAACATTTATTTGGGTTTTGGAGCACGCGATATTTAAAAAAAAAAAATTAATAAATTAAACATTTAATTAAACATTTATTTGGGTTTTGGAATATTTAAAACGCGTAAATTAAACATTTATTTGGGTTTTGGACCACGCGATATTTAAAAAACGCGTAAATTAAACATTTATTTGGGTTTTGGACCACGCGATATTTAAAAAACGCGTAAATTAAACATTTATTTGGGTTTTGGACCACGCGATATTTAAAAAACGCGTAAATTAAACATTTATTTGGATTTTGGACCACGCATTATTTAAAAAACGTGTAAATTAAACATTTATTTGGGTTTTGGACCACGCGTTATTTAAAAAACGTGTAAATTAAACATTTATTTGGGTTTTGGACCACGCGTTATTTAAAAAACGCGTAAATTAAACATTTATTTGGGTTTTGGACCACGCATTATTTAAAAAACGTGTAAATTAAACATTTATTTGGGTTTTGGACCACGCGATATTTAAAAAACGCGTAAACCAAACTCGCGTAAATCAAGTTACCTGTACACTGGACCTGATGGCGGGAGCTTGTTCCATTCTCGCACTACAACGTTGGTGAAGAAATATTTGGTGCAGTCTGAGTTTACTTGTCTACATCTGAGTTTTACGCCATTGTTCCTCGTGCGCAAAGTGTCATCGATCATAAACAATGTTGATCTGTCTACATTCGTGAAACCATTAAGTATTTTAAAACATTCGATCAGTTTTCCTCGGAGGCGACGTTTCGAGAGAGAGAGAGAGAATGATTAAATGTATATTAAATAATACTAGAAATGCATGATCTCTATTAAATATTTCCAGAGGATGATGCCCAGCACAATGTTGTCTCTGAGGTAAAAGATTGTTCCCTTGCCATAGTCTAGAGAACTAGTATTTGCAGTCAAGGGGAAAAAAAAGCATGCAAACCATTGTTCCCGCAAACAGACGACATCCTACCACTGAATACCATTTCTTAACTTCACTTATCAGAACAGTAGCTAATCACTCCTAAGAGATGAAAAAGGGGAAAATATAGCTATGATCAGAACAGGCTAAATTTAACAAGTTAATTCAGAATATTTTAAGTTATTGAAAAACACAAAAAATAGAGTCTGGTACAACTAATTAAAGCAAAATAAACTTAATTGCTGATGGAATGAAAAAATATGGTCTGTTATATCTCGGCAAAACCTGTAAAGCCCCTCAAACACATTCACGGTCAAGGTCCCAATCCTCCCCGATCACTTATGACCAGGGCCAGGGAGAGCCATCACTGGGCCCTGGTACTATGAGTGTCATTGGGCCCCTACCATTTGGCGAGCGAAGTGAGCCCATCCAGCTGGGGGGATCAGGATTTTAGAATTTGACTGGCCCCCTTTGAGACCGGGCCCTGGTGTAAAGATACCAGCTTCACCCCCCTCTCACGGGCCCTGCTTATGACCAGCAAATTGTGACCAGACTGCTCGCAAAATTGGTGGTTTGACCGGTGTACTGCAGGCAGACTGGCTGCGTATCTCTGGTAAACTGTAGACCTATGTACAATTCTTTTATATCTTCACCTGGCGATTGATCTATGACAAGTGGAAGTCAGCCAGCAATAAGCCTTCTGTGTACCCTAGGCAGATATCTGGCAGACCTGCGTGAAGCCTATGGTCCGTCAGCGATCAAACATGGTCGTCGCTAATTTGGCAGGTGAAGCCTCTGGTCCGTCAGCGATCAAAACATGTCGATAAACTTCATGGCAGTGGGCAATATATTTGGCAGACCTGCGTGAAGCCTCTGGTCCGTCAGCGATCAAACATGGTCGTCGCTTCATGTGGTGGGCAGGGTATATATATTTGGCAGACCTGCGTGAAGCCTGTGGTCCATCAGCGATCAAACATGGTCGTCGCTTCATGTGGTGGGCAGGGTATGTATATTTGGCAGACCTGCGTGAAGCCTGTGGTCCATCAGCGATCAAACATGGTCGTCGCTTCATGTGGTGGGCAGGGTATGTATATTTAATGCCGCTTCAGGTGTTTTTGATCATTCCCGTTCTTGCTTTCCTCAGTTCTTATGGATGTGAGATTGAACTCCTTGCATTGGATGTGGACAGAGACCAAATTTGGATTCTTTTTAGAAGCAGTGAGTAGCGGGCTTTTTTATTTTATTAATGTTTACTTTTTTGTGCCCTTGAGCTGTCTCCTTTGCTGTAAAAAAAAAAAAAAAAAAAAACTACTGGAAAACAGACCACTGAAAAGAATACATAGAGCAAGTTGGGCAATGTGGGTGAAAGCATGGATGCAGAGAAGAGGTCATCAGTAAGTTCAATACCCTTATGAATTTGTGGCCGAGGACCGACCCAGCAGGCTTCAAAAACCCAATGTTCATGGCCAGGGACATGTTCCATGGATCAGAGGGCCACCACGTGCTGTCAAGAAGCTCGCCATCACCCTGAGGTTCCTTGCTACAGGTGACCATTGCCTCAGCCTCCAGTACACAGTGAGCATTGCAAACAACACAAGCAATGAGATAATTCCTGAAGCATGAGGCAACCATCGAAGATTTTCAAGCAGTGGTACAGTGTCCCTCAACACCAGGACGATGCAGAGCCAAGCATTACTCCTAAATTTTCTTCTTTTTTATTTTATTCTCTCTCTTCTTCTTCTCTTTAGGTTTTCTTTTCTCTTCCCCCCCTCTTCTTCCCAAAACATCATTCATTACTTAAATAATAATAGTAATAGTAGTAGTAGTAGTAGTAGTCGTCGGGAGTTTCGCCTTTGTAATGGCACTGCCTTGCTGCCCTGGATGGCAAACACATTGCCATCAGGTGCACCGGCCACCTGATGGCAGGCCACACCGTGCTAATCCCCAGGTCATACAGGTGTTGAAGCAGGTAACCTGTGACCTACCGCCAACCTGCTGCTGCCTGCCCACAGACCATATGTCAGTTTCCTAACGATCATGCACAGTCTGCCTGAGGCAAACCGCCAGTGATACCAACTGTCATTTCAGGTCAGGTCACACGTCTACCACTGGCTGACCTACAGTTGACCTGCAGCCTGCCGTTTGCGGCCAGCAGTCAACCCTACAGTGACTGGCTGGCATATAAGGTGTATGAATTTCAACCAATAACCGGCAGTAGACCTCAGGCTTGCCTGTGGTTTGCCCCTGGTTGCCAGCGGTTGACTGGTGGCAATCACAGGTGTACTGCCGGTCAGTCACAGTATTTTTTTTAAACTGGTGGTCGAGTGAGAGCATCCCCGATACTTACTAACATCTTGAAGTTGACCAGCAGTGGTCGGCAGCATCTATGGTCATGATGCATGGCACTTTGCTGCCAACCATCCCCGATCTCACTGCCGATCAGGGCAAATTTCTGATGCCAGCAGATCAGGAATGACTGGGACTGTGAGTGTGTGCACAAGGCTTAACAGGGTCAGCATGCTAACTTTAAACATCCTGTAGTGGCTTTGGCACAAGATAAACATATAACACAAGAACACAGACCACACGTGATTCATGCAAATCTTCAATATCAAGACTGTTTGTACCCTTACTGTAAGGGCTTCCACTTATTTTGATCTCAACATACCTGTTCAGTTTCAGATCTCAAGCCCTCTCCACAGCCTTGGCGTGTCCTTGGTGGCAGCCTTGGCAAGGACGCCCACAGCAGGCAAGGAGGAGTCAACAATGCCAATGCCTTCATAGCCAACTTCAGGTCCCAAGTCTGACCAGAACACAGACTGATGCCAGTAACCTGTAAAAAAATTATCATTAGCACATTTTATAAAAGTAAAATAAAGCTGGGGGCATCGCTGAGCCAAGCATCTTGTTGGCACTCATCTCTGGAGGCATTCCAAAAGGTTGAACAACAAAGGGTTCAATGTACTTGGTTTCTCGTCAAGGAGTGCAGGCAACAGAAGTGCTGAAGTAATCCTCAAGTTCTTGTTAGACTTAATCTGGTCTGATCTTTTAAAAGAATAGACATTAATATGTTAGAATGTGCAGAGCAAGATGACAAAAAAGATTTAAGGGTTGAAAAACTTACTATATATACAGATGAACTTCAACACTTAACCCTTTCGCACACCGTGACGCGATTCACGTCAAAACAGAATCGTCTACATCTGAGCTCTGCCAAAAATAAAGTATCTTTCAGAATCGCACCAAATTTTTTTACATGAAAGATCCAAGCTAGACCTATAAAATAAACTAATCGTCAACTCTCTCGTGCCGTTGGATTTGAAGTGATAATTGGTGGTGGATTAGTTGCCTCTCAGCAGAACAAACAGCCTATGAGCACGGACCATTAACCTCTTCACTACGAGCTGTCAAATCGCGCGCCCTTCCCATATCCGAGCACTATACCCGAGAGGAAATAAAACACGCACTGGCTGAAATGACCATGACGCAGTGCCAGTACTTGAAGGAGTCTTGTTCCTCGCACGTCACTCCTTGAAAATAATTTTGTTGAACAGAAATTGGATTTTCGAAATTTTAGAAAAAATATTAGAAAAGTGTAGTTATCCAGTACCATGATACTACATACTTTGGAATTTCCCACGATTTAATTTTCATAACTTTAAGCGATAAGATGCACATTACTTTGAATGCAAATATACAATACTTAGAATATACTTCATGGAGTGTTTTTATAATGGGTTCATGAGACTCACAGTTTGCTAGCGAATTAGAAGGGTCTAATGACGATGAAACTCAGTCAGACATACCAGTGAGTGAGTCAGACGATTACTACCTCCCAGAAAATGATCAATACACACAGTACGAGATGGCCGTCTCAGATTCTAGCCTGGTGACCTTGCCGTTGTTCCGGGTGACATGTGGCCTGCCTTCACTATCCTGTCCGATCCGTTCGCTGACCAAAGGACGTACATTCTGAAGTATGTTTATGCCACAAGGAGAAACCTTTGAGTGATATGGACTGTTTTCAGCTTTTCATTACCAAAGATTTCATTGACTCTCTCTGTTTGTGGACCAATGAGCGGGCACAGAAGTATTTCAGGGAAAATCCATAAAAAAAATGCCGGGCCGAAAGCCAGCGATAGAACGAGCCGGGGCCCCCTCCACCCTGTTAACTATAGCGGAAACCATCACTGTCTCACCGCGCCACCCGTAAAGCTCGGGTCATATCGCAATTTCAGTTTTCAATAAAAATCTAAGTTTTTGGGTCACTATCACAAACTCGGTGAATCGCAAACTTGAAACTCGCAATCCTGGAGACAGAACTGAAGCGTCATTACGATCAATTAAATAACCCCCAACACACAATTCAGTTTGACGCAGGGTGAGCGGGAGTGCTTGGGGCAGATCGCGCAGTAATGATGGGGTTATCAATCCTGCACTTACATGTTATCCTAAGAGCAGTAAAATGGGAGGCCAGAGCTGTAAAATACTTTAGAGAAGGGGAAAAAAGTGACTGGATTATGAGGATGAACAGGAGAAAGGAAGACTCTACCATGGCTGTGCCCTGGATGGAACCCAGATATAGCAACCAAGAGACAATCAAGCTAGAATTTTAATTAAAGCTGCAAATCATATAAATTTACCCAAAATCAGTCAAACAAATAAAAGAGTACATTTTACATGCTTAACTTAAAATCATGTGTGTGTAAATACTTGAGGGTTCATTAACAGTAAGGGCAAGTTATTAATGGATTCTACAAAGCTCAACTAGACTTCTAAATATATTACAGTTAATGCAAGTAGACGCCCTATATGTGTCAGTTTATATTCTGCTTGTGCATTGTATAACTCAGAACATAGCTGCAGATTCTGAGGGTAGTATTTACTTAAGAAAGTTCTGATTGCACACGGACAATACACTTATTTCAGTAATACTAAAACATCCTATCAGCTGATGGAAGCATATTATACATACATTTGCCCTACAACCTTAGACACATAATGCACATATATAATAAAATAATAATAATAATAATAATGGGCATATTAGGATAAGTTGAGATATCTGTCAGTATTTGATCCGCTGATGTGGTGTCAGACAGACAGAGGTCAAAAGTGGGAGACTCACCGTGCATCCCACCAAACCTCAAAGTGTGGCACCCAGCTGTGACGTTAATCTACCTCAGCCCAGCGTTTGGCGACACGCACGCCATATTATCCCTATCGCTGTGCATGGCAAGGAAGCGACTATCCCCCCAGGCGCACTCTGGCAGCCCAACGGGGGGAGGGGGGTCTCTTTTAACCTCTGTATCTCAAAAACTATTCATCACAGCTAAAAAACAAAAACACCATTGGAAAGAGGAGGCCAAGATCTATAGGACTCGGTTATGTATGCCTCTCCTGTGAATGTACAGGCATGTTTGGGGGGGGTTGCCAGTGAACACTTACGTCAGTTTGAACGCAGCGGTCAGCTATATTGAGGAAACTGTGGACATCTCTCTATGAGGTGCTGGCAAGGTAGTATTGCCAACTGCAAAATTTACAACTATGTATCTGGTCAAAGAATCAATCAGGTGAAGCTTTGCAAAAATGCCGCAATATTGCACAAGAACATCCACCAGTTACTTGTCCGTAGATTTTCCGTGCTAGGCTGACATGATTTTCCACCAAATTTAGTGGAAAACCCACTGAATTGTCAATCCTGTGTTGTGATAAATAGTGTTGGAACACTCTCATACGCGGGAGATTTGAGTGTGGCTGGAGCTGCTGCGAGCGTTTAGCAATGAAAGGGTTAAGAGAAGTGTAAATAACCCAGCCAATATTCAGCCCACTAACACAATGTCTTCAGCCAACCCCCACACAGAGGTTAAAAGTGACTCACATATACTGTATTTCCCGCCATATAAGACGCACTTTTTTTCAAAAAAGAAGGTTTGAAAAATCACCCTGCATCTTATACAGCGATGGTTAGGTTTTGGTAGGCCGAGGGTTATTGTTACTGGTATGAAACCAACGCCTGAAACACAACTGTTTGACACAATGGCTCCCAGGTGTCCCCAGAATGAAATAAACCGTATTTTGTGGTGTGTAACACGCACTTTTTTTCACTCAGAAAATGCCAAAAAGTTACCCCTGCCCAGTATACAACAAAGGTACAAATTTTGATTCATTTAATTAAATAATGAACAGTGTGATGCAACAGAAAAGGAAAGTATGAATAAGCAGAAGAGAGGAGGAGGAGAACATGACCATACAGGTCACAAGACGCAGCACACGTGGGAGCCAGGGCAGCAACACACAACACCGCCGCAGCACAGCAGTGTGCCGGGCACCTTGGCGGTGATGGGCAAGGCGTCCATTACACCAGAACAGTATTGGTGGAGCAGGGTGCTGCCTCGTGGGGTGGACTTGGGCAGATTAGTCTGGAGGTATTTCTGCTGTGCAGCTCAGCTGACGTTTTCTGTGATACATGTTCAAAAGAACGGGATATACGTGGATGACTAAAGTGTTTATTGTAAATGCTTTTTTTTTTCTCATTTCAAGATAACTATATTAAAACAATATGACTGCTTGCCTCCACCCATCCTGCAGCTCAGATGCACACAACTTTCTACTCATGCTCATCCCTATACTGTCCAAACCCCTTATGCAAGAGTTAACCAGCATCTCCATTCTTTCATCCCCTTCACTAGTAAACTCTGGAACAGCCTTCCTTCATCTGCGAAATCATTCAGAAAGACCTCAATCACATTATCGAATGGTCGGAAAAATGGCAAATGTCTTTTAATGTTGACAAATGCAAAGTCATGCACATTGGGTCCCAAAATAGTAACCACACATACATCATGAATGGGAGACCTCTACAAGCGATGCAGGAGGAAAAGGATCTTGGAGTCACTATCAGCAGCGACCTGAAACACGCGAATATCACTGTAAAAAGCCTACAGCAACACTATGCTCGGGTTCATAGCGAGGAACTTCGAGTCTAAAACACCAGACGTGATGCTAGCCTTGTATAATTCCATGGTAAGACCGCACCTCGAGTATGCAGTGCAGTTCTGGTCTCCTAATTACAGAAAGGACATTGCTTTACTGGAAAGGATTCAACGACGCGCCACAAAGATGATTCCAACCTTCAGGGCCCAACCGTACGAGGAACGACTCAAGCGACTCAATCTCTTTACACTGGAGGAAAGACGCCTACGAGGGGATATGATTCAAGTCTTCAAGTATCTGAAAAAGTTCAATAACGTCGATTACTCCAAATTCTTTGAACCGCAAACCAACTCAAGAACTATAAATAACGGTTTAGCCATTCAGTCGAGTCGATCATGTAACACAGACATTGGGAGGAGTTTCTTTTCAAACCGAGTCATCCGCCACTGGAACAACCTTCCCTCAGAAGTAGTGAATGTGAATACCATCAACTCCTTCAAGTATAGAATCGACCGTCATTTCGCTGCGTCGGGAGTAAACTGAATATCGAGGTGCTGTCATCTGCTCCCCAATATCGAGGTGCTGTCATCTGCTCCCCAATATCGAGGTGCTGTCATCTGCTCCCCAATATCGAGGTGCTGTCATCTGCTCCCCAATATCGAGGTGCTGTCATCTGCTCCTCAATATCGAGGTGCTGTCATCTGCTCCCCAATATCGAGGTGCTGTCATCTGCTCCCCAATATCGAGGTGCTGTCATCTGCTCCCCAAGCCCCAAGTGGCGGTCGAGGAGGTTAAATCACCCAAGCGGGCAACCTCGTATGAGCCAATAGACTTTCTGTTGCCTGCGTTTCCATGTTTCCTCCTGCCCATGACTTGAGCTCTTTCAAGAAGTGTATCAAGACACCTCTCTTTTGGCCACTCTACTTATCGCTATATGAGAGCAACAGTTACCGGGCTTTTTTTTTCTCTGTGCTATAAAAAATAAATAAATAAATAAATAAATTATTGAAAGAAATTAATCAGCATGTTTCAACTTGAAAGTAGGTATTCACTTCCTGAAAGCCAAGATCAAGACCAAGATTGCCCATTGAACGCAGCGCCCCCTTGTGGTTAGTTCTCTCAGCAGCTCGGCAAAAGTCACTGCCTGCACTCTGCACAATGACTGAACCCACCAACCAACCCTTTTGTTCACCATTTCAAAGTCACAGCTGCTCGGGGGAAGAGATCTGCAATTGTTCAACCAACAGTGGAACACTTGGAACACACAGAAGGGCAGGAAAGCAACACACGGTATCATAGTCATAATTAACGTGACCAAATGTAATACTGCACACACATTAAGCTCAGGGAAACTGTGGAGGTTGTTTTTCTTTTTTTCTAAATATATCTTGCCAAATTATAGGGGTGTCTTGTACACCGGTGTGTTTTATATGGCGGGAAATACGGTATCTACCATCCAACCTTATCACGGAGGCTGGGACTTGACTCTCTCCTTGACAAGGCAGCAGAAAATATCGTGTTAGCAGAAGACACCTTGTTAGCTATGGAATAATGGCTTAACCCTTCCGCTGCGATTGGCACGGATTTCGCCTTCTCTGGTAGCCTGGTAACACATACAGTCCCAGGTCTTTCTCTGCCTCTGTGGTGGGTAGTGGTGTTTCCCATGTGGTATTGGTGTGCTGGATATCCCTTCACTGGTAGCCTGGTAACATACAGTCCCAGGTCTTTCTCTGCCTCTGTGGTGGATAGTGGAGTGTTTCCCATGTGGTATTGGTGTGCTGGATATCCCTTCACTGGTAGCCTGGTAACATACACTCCCAGGTCTTTCTCTGCCTCTGTGGTGGATAGTGGAGTGTTTCCCATGTGGTATTGGTGTGCTGGATATCCCTTCACTGGTAGCCTGGTAACATACACTCCCAGGTCTTTCTCTGTGGTGGATAGTGGAGTGTTTCCCATGTGGTATTGGTGTGCTGGATATCCCTTCACTGGTAGCCTGGTAACATACAGTCCCAGGTCTTTCTCTGCCTCTGTGGTGGATAGTGGAGTGTTTCCCATGTGGTATTGGTGTGCTGGATATCCCTTCACTGGTAGCCTGGTAACATACACTCCCAGGTCTTTCTCTGCCTCTGTGGTGGATAGTGGAGTGTTTCCCATGTGGTATTGGTGTGCAGGATATCCCTTCACTGGTAGCCTGGTAACACATACACTCCCAGGTCTTTCTCTGCCTCTGTGGTGGATAGTGGAGTGTTTCCCATGTGGTATTGGTGTGCTGGATATCCCTTCTCTGGTAGCCTGGTAACATACACTCCCATGTCTTTCTCTGGGGTTGATAGTTGAGTGTTTCCCATGTGGTATTGGTGTGCTGGATATCCCTTCACTGGTAGCCTGGTAACACATACACTCCCAGGTCTTTCTCTGCCTCTGTGGTGGATAGTGGAGTGTTTCCCATGTGGTATTGGTGTGCTGGATATCCCTTCACTGGTAGCCTGGTAACATACACTCCCAGGTCTTTCTCTGTGGTGGATAGTGGAGTGTTTCCCATGTGGTATTGGTGTGCTGGATATCCCTTCACTGGTAGCCTGGTAACATACACTCCCAGGTCTTTCTCTGCCTCTGTGGTGGATAGTGGAGTGTTTCCCATGTGGTATTGGTGTGCTGGATATCCCTTCACTGGTAGCCTGGTAACATACACTCCCAGGTCTTTCTCTGCCTCTGTGGTGGATAGTGGAGTGTTTCCCATGTGGTATTGGTGTGCTGGATATCCCTTCACTGGTAGCCTGGTAACACATACACTCCCAGGTCTTTCTCTGCCTCTGTGGTGGATAGTGGAGTGTTTCCCATGTGGTATTGGTGTGCTGGATATCCCTTCACTGGTAGCCTGGTAACATACACTCCCAGGTCTTTCTCTGTGGTGGATAGTGGAGTGTTTCCCATGTGGTATTGGTGTGCTGGATATCCCTTCACTGGTAGCCTGGTAACATACACTCCCAGGTCTTTCTCTGTGGTGGATAGTGGAGTGTTTCCCATGTGGTATTGGTGTGCTGGATATCCCTTCACTGGTAGCCTGGTAACATACACTCCCAGGTCTTTCTCTGCCTCTGTGGTGGATAGTGGAGTGTTTCCCATGTGGTATTGGTGTGCTGGATATCCCTTCACTGGTAGCCTGGTAACATACACTCCCAGGTCTTTCTCTGTGGTGGATAGTGGAGTGTTTCCCATGTGGTATTGGTGTGCTGGATATCCCTTCACTGGTAGCCTGGTAACATACACTCCCAGGTCTTTCTCTGCCTCTGTGGTGGATAGTGGAGTGTTTCCCATGTGGTATTGGTGTGCTGGATATCCCTTCACTGGTAGCCTGGTAACATACAGTCCCAGGTCTTTCTCTGCCTCTGTGGTGGATAGTGGAGTGTTTCCCATGTGGTATTGGTGTGCTGGATATCCCTTCACTGGTAGCCTGGTAACATACACTCCCAGGTCTTTCTCTGCCTCTGTGGTGGATAGTGGAGTGTTTCCCATGTGGTATTGGTGTGCTGGATATCCCTTCACTGGTAGCCTGGTAACATACACTCCCAGGTCTTTCTCTGCCTCTGTGGTGGATAGTGGAGTGTTTCCCATGTGGTATTGGTGTGCTGGATATCCCTTCACTGGTAGCCTGGTAACATACACTCCCAGGTCTTTCTCTGCCTCTGTGGTGGATAGTGGAGTGTTTCCCATGTGGTATTGGTGTGCTGGATATCCCTTCACTGGTAGCCTGGTAACATACACTCCCAGGTCTTTCTCTGCCTCTGTGGTGGATAGTGGAGTGTTTCCCATGTGGTATTGGTGTGCTGGATATCCCTTCACTGGTAGCCTGGTAACATACACTCCCAGGTCTTTCTCTGCCTCTGTGGTGGATAGTGGAGTGTTTCCCATGTGGTATTGGTGTGCTGGATATCCCTTCACTGGTAGCCTGGTAACATACACTCCCAGGTCTTTCTCTGCCTCTGTGGTGGATAGTGGAGTGTTTCCCATGTGGTATTGGTGTGCTGGATATCCCTTCACTGGTAGCCTGGTAACATACACTCCCAGGTCTTTCTCTGCCTCTGTGGTGGATAGTGGAGTGTTTCCCATGTGGTATTGGTGTGCTGGATATCCCTTCACTGGTAGCCTGGTAACATACACTCCCAGGTCTTTCTCTGCCTCTGTGGTGGATAGTGGAGTGTTTCCCATGTGGTATTGGTGTGCTGGATATCCCTTCACTGGTAGCCTGGTAACATACACTCCCAGGTCTTTCTCTGCCTCTATGGTGGATAGTGGAGTGTTTCCCATGTGGTATTGGTGTGCTGGATATCCCTTCACTGGTAGCCTGGTAACATACACTCCCAGGTCTTTCTCTGCCTCTGTGGTGGATAGTGGTGTTTCCCATGTGGTATTGGTGTGCTGGATATCCCTTCACTGGTAGCCTGGTAACATACACTCCCAGGTCTTTCTCTGCCTCTGTGGTGGATAGTGGAGTGTTTCCCATGTGGTATTGGTGTGCTGGATATCCCTTCACTGGTAGCCTGGTAACATACACTCCCAGGTCTTTCTCTGCCTCTGTGGTGGATAGTGGAGTGTTTCCCATGTGGTATTGGTGTGCTGGATATCCCTTCACTGGTAGCCTGGTAACATACAGTCCCAGGTCTTTCTCTGCCTCTGTGGTGGATAGTGGAGTGTTTCCCATGTGGTATTGGTGTGCTGGATATCCCCTCCCAAGGTGCAGGACTTTACATTTTTCTTCATTGAATTGTAGCAGACACTTTTTGTTCCGTTCCTGTAACTTGGTGAGGTCTTCTGGTAGGAAATTTGCAGTCAAAGGGTTAAGTAGGCCTAAGTAGGATCTTGCCTAAGACTTCTAAAATGCCATTTCTTATCATAATTTCATGTCAGGTGAGATCAAAGTTGGATCCTTTCAAGTAACAGATTATTTGTTAGACGGAGCCAGCGTTGCCAAATTATCGTACTCATCGCACTGTATTGTCGTAGTTCCTGACCGATAACAAAAAGCATCAATAAATAACAGTTTTAACGCTAACTTTCATGTGCTATCGTTGTGTGTGTGGTTGCGGTAGTCTTCGGGCCTAAAAATGATAAATGAAATCTTCAGAGTACGACAATTGGCAACGCTGGACAGAGGAGGCATCTGGGCGCATCCTGGACGGTGTTTGGCTGCCAGTATCTTGACCCAGCCGTCAGACTTGCACCGCGGTCATGTGTGCACAGGGATGTTTTGGTCTGGCAGCAGTATAGCCCACTTGAACCCCTCCTATTACTACTTTTTTACAGTGGAAATGACATGACTCAATATTAAGTGAACATGAGCAATATGAAACCCATTTTTAACCTCTTCACTACGGGCTGCCAAATCACGCGCCCTTCCCATATCCGAGCACTATACCCGAGAGGAAATAAAGCACACACTGGCTGAAATGACCATGACGAGAGACCAAATGACGCGTAAACTGTGTCATCGGATGCAAGGGGTTAAAAAGTTAAGAGGTATTTGGCGTGATGATTGATCCGAGCTTTGGAAATGTAGGTTATGTTGCACACCACTGTACCAATGATGGGACCCCACTCTGGGCTCTCACGCCTGGCTTGCACGCTTCCATCAACACATCCATCATCTTACCCATAACAGCCAACTCTTACAACTACTCACAGAGGCAAAACTATTACACAGTACGACAGACTCCACTTTAAACCACACAGCCAGAAAACCTGAGCGTCACAACCACAGACAATAAGAATATTTCACCAAGCGTTGTTTCACCCACAATGCGTGTGTCGTCTGTGACTCCTAATCTAAATACATACAAGGTCAAGTGTTGAGTGGCATGCAAATGTTTACTGCATTAGTCTGCATAATATGACCATTCCTGCAGTGTCTTTGGTGTCTGTTGCTGTTTACATGTCAGGGAGGAGTCGCAGATGACTCTTGATGCATGGTGTTATTGCCTCTTCTTAAGTGTGGCCAGGCAACCCACCAGCTCAAAAGTTCTCACACTCCATGGTTTAACCCTTTCGCTACTAAATGCTCACAGCGGGGACCAGCGTAACTTGCCAGTGCTGCTAAATGCTCACAGCGGGGACCAGCGTAACTTGCCGGTGGTGCTAAATGCTCACAGCGGGGACCAGCGTAACTTGCCGGTGGTGCTAAATGCTCACAGCGGGGACCAGCGTAACTTGCCGGTGGTGCTAAATGCTCACAGCGGGGACCAGCGTAACTTGCCGGTGCTGCTAAATGCTCACAGCGGGGACCAGCGTAACTTGCCGGTGGTGCTAAATGCTCACAGCGGGGACCAGCGTAACTTGCCGGTGCTGCTAAATGCTCACAGCGGGGACCAGCGTAACTTGCCAGTGGTGCTAAATGCTCTGGCGGGGACCAGCGTAACTTGCCGGTGGTGCTAAATGCTCACAGCGGGGACCAGCGTAACTTGCCAGTGCTGCTAAATGCTCTGGCGGGGACCAGCTTAACTTGCCGGTGGTGCTAAATGCTCACAGCGGGGACCAGCGTAACTTGCCGGTGCTGCTAAATGCTCACAGCGGGGACCAGCGTAACTTGCCGGTGCTGCTAAATGCTCACAGGGAGGACCAGCGTAACTTGCCAGTGCTGCTAAATGCTCACAGGGAGGACCAGCGTAACTTGCCAGTGCTGCTAAATGCTCACAGGGAGGACCAGCGTAACTTGCCAGTGGTGCTAAATGCTCACAGGGAGGACCAGCGTAACTTGCCAGTGGTGCTAAATGCTCGCTGCCAGCGCGTCACACTCAAATTTCCCGCATATGAGTGTTCCAAAACTATTTCTCACCCCACAGCACTGCCAATTCAGTGGGTTTTCCACTAAATATGGACCAAATAGTTGTAGATTGGCAACACTACCCTGCCAGCACCCCCATCAAGAGATCTACTCAGTTGCCTCAATACGGCTGACCGTCACGCATGCACAAATGTACATCTTCACAGCCAAGACCCCCTGAACATGCGTGTACATTCCCAGGAAACATTTGAAACATTTGAAACATTTTATTATCCCTTTTTTATACAATTATGTATTTACAATAATTTACTAGTGCTTACACGACTGAATCCTATAGATCTTGGCCTCCTCTTCCCAATGGTGTTTTTGTTTTTAGCTGTGATGAAGAGTTTGGATTGATAGCATAAACGGAGATCTAAGGGAGAAGAATTTAAACCCAGAGATGGCCAACAACAGAAATCCGTGGAGAAGGCTCATTCACAACGGCGACCCCGAATAGGGAAAAGCTGGGAAGAAGAAGAAGAAGAAGAAGCTGTGATGAATAGTTTGTGAGCTATTTTGCGGCTGCGGCAATGGCTCCCCAAAAGGCATTGAAAAGTCAATCATTTAGTGATTTCCAGAGAAAAATACTCCATGATAAACAGCATCAAAAAACACCCAGAATAAAAATGTTCTTTTCCAAGTTTGAGCAACGTTAATGAAACAAATCTTTACCCATTGCAGAAACAAATGACTTCCAGGAAACAGGAGGAGGCCAAAACCCCTGTCAGGAAGGTTAGTTTAAATTTATTCGGCATGCAGTGTAGGGAATACAGCGGAAATGGAAATACACGGCACAGGAATAAATGCCCACAACTCCTATGAAAGCCTTGTCAAATATGTGTTTCTTCAGGTTCACGGTACAGAGGAAGGGTCACACTACCACCATGGTCATGAAACTACTCCTGGAAATGCCCACAACTCCTATGAAAGCCTTGTCAAATATGTGTTTCTTCAGGTTCACGGTACAGAGGAAGGGTCAAACTACCACCAGGGTCATGAAACTACTCCTGGAAATACCCACAACTCCTATGAAAGCCTTGTCAAATGTGTGTTTCTTCAGGTTCACGGTACAGAGGAAGGGTCACACTACCACCAGGGTCATGAAACTACTCCTGGAAATACCCACAACTCCTATGAAAGCCTTGTCAAATATGTGTTTCTTCAGGTTCACGGTACAGAGGAAGGGTCACACTACCACCAGGGTCATGAAACTACTCCTGGACTCCATAATTAATTGCATTTTATTTTGGCCAGAAATAAGCAATCAGTACGTCAAAATTTGTAGACTACCCTCTCATTAGTAATCCCTTAGAAAATTGGTTAGTTATCAAAATGTATATAGACAGGAAATGATGAAAATTGCAAATAATCAGAGAATAGAGGAGCATTCATCATCCTTGACTGTCATGATTCAGGAGAGCTGGCACCTTCCAAAGAATAACAAGATGGGTAGGCGGTGGCTGAACTGGTAGCGTACTGGGCCCACATTCGCCGCGTGATGGACGACGCGGGTTCGAATCCTCACGCTACCACTGGGATTTTTCAGTCACCGCCGAGTGGCTTAAAACTACCCACATGCTGTCCTGAAGACCACCCATCAACCCGGACTCGAGCGGAAGCCGTCCAAGTGAATCAAGTACGAGTTCCGGGGGGCAGCATGAGCCAGTGCAAGATGGCGCCACTGTAAACACTCCCCTGCGCCAGAACGGGCTGGGCCGACCATCAGGCCCCACCAGGAAGAAGCCTTGGACCGACCATCAGGCCCCACCAGGAAGAAGCCTTGGGCCGACCATCAGGCCCCACCGGGAAGAAGCCTTGGGCCGACCATCAGGCCCCACCAGGAAGAAGCCTTGGACCGACCATCAGGCCCCACCAGGAAGAAGCCTTGGGGCGACCATCAGGCCCCACCAGGAAGAAGCCTTGGACCGACCATCAGGCCCCACCGGGAAGAACCCTTGGGCCGACCATCAGGCCCCACCGGGAAGAAGCCTTGGACCGACCATCAGGCCCCACCGGGAAGAAGCCTTGGACCGACCATCAGGCCCCACCAGGAAGAAGCCTTGGGCCGACCATCAGGCCCCACCGGGAAGAAGCCTTGGACCGACCATCAGGCCCCACCAGGAAGAAGCCTTGGACCGACCATCAGGCCCCACCGGGAAGAACCCTTGGGCCGACCATCAGGCCCCACCGGAAGAAGCCTTGGACCGACCATCAGGCCCCACGGGAAGAAGCCTTGGGCGGACCATTAGGCCCCACCGGGAAGAAGCCTTGGGCCGACCATCAGGCCCCACCGGGAAGAAGCCTTGGACCAAACATTAGGCCACACCAGGAAGAAGCCTTGGGCCGACCATCAGGCCACACCGGGAAGAAGCCTTGGGCCGACCATCAGGCCCCACCGGGAAGAAGCCTTGGACCGACCATCAGGCCCCACCGGGACGAACCCTTGACCCGCCCAACAGGCCCCACCGGGAAGAAGCCTTGGCCCGACCAACAGGCCCCACCGGGAAGAAGCCTTGGACCGACCATCAGGCCCCACCAGGAAGAAGCCTTGGACCGACCATCAGGCCCCACCGGGAAGAAGCCTTGGACCGACCATCAGGCCCCACCGGGAAGAAGCCTTGGACCGACCATCAGGCCCCACCGGGAAGAAGCCTTGGACCGACCATCAGGCCCCACCGGGAAGAAGCCTTGGACCGACCATCAGGCCCCACGGGAAGAAGCCTTGGGCCGACCATCAGGCCCCACCGGAAGAAGCCTTGGACCGACCATCAGGCCCCACCGGAAGAAGCCTTGTACCGACCATCAGGCCCCACCGGGAATAAGCCTTGGACCGACCATCAGGCCCCACCAGGAAGAAGCCTTGGACCGACCATCAGGCCCCACCAGGAAGAAGCCTTGGACCGACCATCAGGCCCCACCGGGAAGAAGCCTTGGACCGACCATCAGGCCCCACCGGGAAGAAGCCTTGGACCGACCATCAGGCCCCACCGGGAAGATGCCTACAGGCAGCGACGTAAAAAAAAAAGAAAAGAAAAATCAGTCGTGCATGAACGGGGCTTTGGCCTCAAATTTGGCAAGTGTCTGTTCTGGCACACTTTGCTCGATTTCCTGTCCATGAACCAAACAATGCAGGCTTGGTGGTTACTCTCAACCGGGGTGACTTCGGACAGTTTTCAAGGTTTTTTGCATATGAAATTTTTGTTTGAAGGCCTGGGATCAATGCTGAGTGTGCATTTACTCTGTATTGCTAATGCCTAACACTACATGGTGCAACACTTTCACGAAACTTAATAGTTTTTGCGCTAAGTGAAAAAATATGGGTGTCTGAAGTCACGCCATGTCTGGGGGGACTTCGGACAGTGGGTGTATTTCATTGGGTTTACATATCTGAGCCTGTTTGCATATTCCAGAGGTGACTTCGGACACTGTTGAACCGGGGGAAAAAATGGCAAAAAATCTTGGGAAAGAAGTTCCCACATTTCAGGTCAGGAGTAGCAGAAAAGTAAAAAAAATGTTACTACAAAAAAACTATAAGATGTAGAGCACAGTTTCAGTTTTTTTGGGGGAAGCTTAATGATCACAGAAACACCACAAAAGTTTTCTATAATGGCAGGGCAACATTCAAGGGGAGGGTATGGGCAAACACCACAAGAGTTTTCTATAATGGCAGGGCAACATTCAAGGGGGGGGTATGGGCAAACACCACAAGAGTTTTCTATAATGGCAGGGCAACATTCAAGGGGGGGGTATGGGCAAACACCACAAGAGTTTTCTATAATGGCAGGGCAACATTCAAGGGCAGGGTATGGGCAAACACCAGAGTTTTCTATAATGGCAGGGCAACATTCAAGGGGGGGGTATGGGCAAACACTACAAGAGTTTTCTATAATGGCAGGGCAACATTCAAGGGCAGGGTATGGGCAAACACAAAGGTTTTCTATAATGGCAGGGCAACATTCAAGGGGGGGTATGCAAACACACAAGTTTTCTATACTGGCAGGGCAACATTCAAGGGGGGGGTATGGGCAAACACCACAAGAGTTTTCTATAATGGCAGGGCAACATTCAAGGGGGGGGTATGGGCAAACACACAAGTTTTCTATAATGGCAGGGCAACATTCAAGGGGAGGTATGGGCAAACACCACAAGAGTTTCTATAATGGCAGGGCAACATTCAAGAGGGGGTATGGGCAAACACAAACACAAGTTTTCTATAATGGCAGGGCAACATTCAATGGGGTAATGGGCAAACACTACAATCTTACCAGAGAGAGAGAGAGAGAGATGGGTTCAGTTAATGTCTTAGATTGAAGTTGAGAGATTAGGTTGAGAGAGAGAGAGAGAGAGAGAGAGAGAGAGAGAGAGAGAGAGAGAGAGGTTAGGTTAAGTTAGATTAGGTTGAGAGAGAGAGAGAGAGAGAGAGAGAGAGAGAGAGAGAGAGAGAGAGAGAGAGAGAGAAGTTAGGTTAGGTTAGAGAGAGAGAGAGAGATAGGTTAAGTTCAGTTAGATTAGGCTGAGAGAGAGAGAGAGAGAGAGAGTTAGAGAGAGAGAGAGAGAGAGTTCAGTTAGATTAGGTTGAGAGAGAGAGAGAGTTCAGTTAGATTAGGTTGAGAGAGAGGTTAGGTTAAGTTAGATTAGGTGAGAGAGAGAGAGAGAGTTAGGTTAAGTTAGATTAGGTTGAGAGAGAGAGAGAGAGAGAGAGAGAGAGAGAGAGAGAGAGAGAGAGAGAGAGAGAGAGAGGAAAGGGAAGCCCTCCTCCTCCTCCTTGGACCCGTCACATACAAGTAGGAATGACCTCACTTCTCTTCCTCCTCCTCCTCTTCCTGGCCTCCCTCCTCCTCCTCCTGCTGACCCCATCCCTGCTCCTGGCCCTCCTGCTCCTGTTCCCACCTGCCATTCCAGGATTCCCGGCGTTCCCAGCGAGGTATTCCCAAAAAGGTGGAGCCATTCCGACCGCCAGGCTCAAAATGGCGGGCTGGGTGAAGGGCGACGGGCCTACCGATATTTATCTCGACATTAACATTTATTACTTATTTATTAACTTCAAAAGCAAAGAAGTGACTTAAATAACTCCAAAACTATTTATTACGTATCAAAACACTATATGGTCTTGTGTGGAGTGACGAAACACGAGTCTAGCCGTGTTCTGAGTCTTGTATATATATATTAACTACTTTATTTGTAGACCTAAAAGGAAGAAAAGTAACTCCAATACACTTAAAGTAGTTAATTAGGCCTAAAACACAATATAGATAATTACTGGAGGCGTAGACGAGTCCAGTCAGTGATCACAGGGGAAACGAGCCTAACCATTTCACTGATTTCAGGGGGTACTTAACTGAATCTTCCTGACGACTTATAATATTTACCTCCATTTTTCCTACCCTTCCCTTCACTCCTCCTCCACCTCCTCGCATCCACACACAGCCCAATCCTTCCTCTATCCACCCACACTATCCACATCCTAATACATTCATCCACTGTGTAGTAATTCACGTTTTTGTAAGGGTATGTCAATCCATCCATTTTCCTACACTTCCCTCCACTCCTCCTCCACCTCCTCGTATCCACACACAGCCTAATCCTTCCTCTATCCACCCACGCTATCCACATCCTAATACATTCATCCACTGTGTAGTAATTGACGTTTTTATAAGGGTATGTCAATCCACATCAAAATACATTCATCCACTGTGTAGTAATTGACGTTTTTATAAGGGTATGTCACGCGTCTTTGTGGATATATTTGCGGTTCTATACAAGACGGAGCCGTTTTCTATAGCCAGACCTTGTAGGATATGACCCAGAGATGACCCATAAACTACACATTCACAGGCCTAAGAGTACAGACCACAGGGTAGGCCTACAGAGCTTAATTGTGAAGTTGAAGACATAAGAATCACTGAATGTCTCTTTTATTATCTACCAAAATTATACCAATTGTAGGCCTATTCAATTCCTTTCAAATCTACGCAAGTTAATATATATGTGTTTGTCAAGCGTTCTGTGGTCATGTGCCGGAGAGAGACAGAAGGGGAAGGAATTATAGGAGAAGGGAACAGACCCCAGGAGACGGGACACAACATCTGTGGTCATGTGCCGGAGAGAGACAGAAGGGGAAGGAATTATAGGAGAAGGGAACAGACCCCAGGAGACGGGACACAACATCTGTGGTCATGTGCCGGAGAGAGACAGAAGGGGAAGGAATTATAGGAGAAGGGAACAGACCCCAGGAGACAGGACACAACATCTGTGGTCATATGCCGGAGAGGGACAGAAGGGGAAGGAATTATAGGAGAAGGGAACAGACCCCAGGAGACGGGACACAACATCTGTGGTCATATGTCGGAGAGAGACAGAAGGGAAGGAATTATAGGAGAAGGAACAGACCCCAGGAGACGGGACACAACAGCTGTGGTCATGTGCCGGAGAGAGACAGAAGGGAAGGAATTATAGGAGAAGGAACAGACCCCAGGAGACGGGACACAACATCTGTGGTCAGAGAGAGACAGAAGGGAAGGAATTATAGGAGAAGGAACAGACCCCAGGAGACGGGACACAACATCTGTGGTCATGTGCCGGAGAGAGACAGAAGGGAAGGAATTATAGGAGAGAGACAGAGAGGAGACAGGACACAACATCTGTGGTCATGTGCCGGAGAGAGACAGAGAGAGAAGAGAGAGAGAGAGAGACAGACATCTGGATCTCATCTCTCTCTCTCTCTCTCTCACACACACACACACACACACACATGTTGCCAAACGTGTGTGTGTGTGTGTGTGTGTGTGTGTGTGTGTGTGTGTGTTTGTGTGTGTGTGTGTGTGTGTGTGTGTGTGTGTGTGTGTGTGTGTGTGTGTGTGTGTGTGTGTGTGTGTGTGTGTGTATAACTAACTATCAGGTAGCATACACTGGGGGGGGGGCGCGTTACTTCACTCCCCCCCCAAGGACAAGCGTCGATGCCCAGAGTGCCAAGTGCCTTCACGAGTTCACGGGGTATATTTGAGCCAGGCACTGATATGCTTGCGTCTCGGCCACACGGCTAACATAGACATCGATATTTTTGTTTTTTTCACCATCTTCTTCTAACTTTAAATAACTTTCCTTGGTATGGTTGAAAAGCCCGTTAAATTCTCTATTCAACCGTACCATGAGCACTGCCATAATATCTACCATAATGGAAATACAGCAAGTTAAAGATAGCAGACATCCCAGGAAAACCATAATCTTACCATTTTTCACATTCATACTACTTCATATTTTTGCCTTTTTCACTATGATCCTCTCACATTCTCATACTTTTCTTACCATGGTTGAAAAGCCCATTAAATTCTCTATTCAACCGTACCATGTGCACTTCCATAATATCTACCATAATGGAAATACAGCAAGTTAAAGATAGCAGACATCCTCGGAAAACCATAATCTTACCTTTTTATACATTCATACTACTTAACATTTTTGCATTTTTCACTACGATCCTTTCCCATTACCATACTTCCCTTACCATGGTTAAAAAGCCCATTAAATTCTCTATTCAATCCTATCATGAACACTGCCATAATATCTACCATAATGGAAATATAGCAAGTTAAAGATAGCAGACATCCTAGGAAAACCTTAATCTTACCATTTTTCACATTCATACTACTTAACATTTTTGCATTTTTCACTATGATCCTTTCCCATTATCATACTTCCCTTACCATGGTTAAAAAGCCCATTAAATTCTCTATTCAATCCTACCATGAACACTGCCATAATATCTACCATAATGGAAATACAGCAAGTTAAAGATAGCAGACATCCTAGGAAAACCATAATCTTACCATTTTTCACATTCATACTACTTCATATTTTTGCCTTTTTCACTATGATCCTCTCATATTCTCATACTTTTCCTACCATGGTTGAAAAGCCCATTAAATTTCCTATCCAACCGTACCATGACCACTTCCATAATATCTACCATAATGGAAATACAGCAAGTTAAAGATAGCAGACATCCTAGGAAAACCTTAATCTTACCATTTTTCACATTCATACTACTTAACATTTTTGCATTTTTCACTATGATCTTTTCCCATTATCATACTTCCCTTACCATGGTTAAAAAGCCCATTAAATTATCTATTCAATCCTACCATGAACACTGCCATAATATCTATCATAATGGGAATACAGCAAGTTAAATATAGCAGACATCCTAGGAAAACCATAATCCTACCATTTTACACATCCATACTACTTAACATTTCTGCATTTTCCACTATGATTTTTTCCCATTCCTATACTTTCCTTACCATGGTTCAAAAGCTTATTAAATTCTCTCTCCAACCATTCCATGACCACTACCATAAGACCTACTATGACAGAAATATGGGCCCATGAATTAGGACGACCAAACTATCACATTATACAATCTTCCACTTTTGGGCTCCACATCTCTCAACATTATTGCATTTTACACCATGATCCTTTCCCATTACCATACTTTCCCTACCATGGTTGAAAAGCCCATTAAATTCTCTATCCAACCATTCCATGACCACTACCATAACACCTACCATGACCGAAATATGAAGCCATGAATTAGAACGACCAAACTGTTTTCAGACACTTGCATCTTTGAGAACAACTATTATCAAATGCCACAAGGGAGATTAGTCGGGTTCTAATGCGTGTTTTTTAGGTTCACGGTACAGAGGAAGGGTCACACTACCACCAGGGTCACAAAGCTACCCCTGGGAATGCCCACAACTCCTAGGAAAGCCTTGGCAAATGTGTGTTTCCTTAGGTTCACGGTACAGAGGAAGGGTCACACTACCACCAGGGTCACAAAACTACCCCTGGAAATGCCCACAACTCCTAGGAAAGCCTTGTCAAATGTGTGTTTCCTTAGGTTCACGGTACAGAGGAAGGGTCAAACTACCACCAGGGTCACAAAACTACCCCTGGAAATGCCCTGTACTGTCCCAATCCCTTATGCAAGAGTTAACCAGCATCTTCACTCTTTCATCCCTGTACTGTCCCAATCCCTTATGCAAGAGTTAACCAGCATCTTCACTCTTTCATCCCTGTACTGTCCCAATCCCTTATGCAAGAGTTAACCAGCATCTTCACTCTTTTATCCCTGTACTGTCCCAATCCCTTATGCAAGAGTTAACCAGCATCTTCACTCTTTCATCCCTGTACTGTCCCAATCCCTTATGCAAGAGTTAACCAGCATCTTCACTCTTTCATCCCTGTACTGTCTCAATCCCTTATGCAAGAGTTAACCAGCATCTTCACTCTTTCATCCCTGTACTGTCCCAATCCCTTATGCAAGAGTTAACCAGCATCTTCACTCTTTCATCCCTGTACTGTCCCAATCCCTTATGCAAGAGTTAACCAGCATCTTCACTCTTTCATCCCTGTACTGTCCCAATCCCTTATGCAAGAGTTAACCAGCATCTTCACTCCCTCACTGTGACGCCCTTTGTTGCAGCCGTAATCTGTGTTATCGGGGTAATCCCAAGCCCTCTCTGGAGCTTGCTGGGAGGGCTTGAGTTGAAGGGTCGCTGCAGGATCACTCAACAGAATATATCAATAGTTTTACATTTTTGCATTTTTCATCGTTTTCTCGTACCTGTAATTAAGTTTCCTTGGTATGGTTGGAAAGCCAACTAAATTCTCTATCCAACCGTACCATGCCCACTACCATACCACCTACCATGATGGGAATACAGCAAGTTGAAAATAGCAAAACTTTCTAGGAAAACCATAATCTTAACAGTTTGGACATTCATACTACTTAACAATTTTGCATTTTTCACCATGATCCTCTCCCATTCCCATACTTTCCCTAACATGGTTGAAAAGCCAATTAAATTCCCTATCCAACCATACCATGACCATTACCATACCACTTACCATAATGGGAATACAGCAAGTTGAAAATAACAAAACTTCCTAGGAAAACCATAATCTGCACAGTTTGGACATTCATACTACTTAACATTTTTGCATTTTTCTCCATGATCCTCTCCCATTCCCATACTTTCCCTAACATGGTTGAAAAGCCAATTAAATTCCCTATCCAACCATACCATGACCACTACCATACCACCTACCATAATGGGAATACCGCAAGTTGAAAATAACAAAACTTCCTAGGAAAACCATAATCTGCACAGTTTGGACATTCATACTACTTAACATTTTTGCATTTTTCTCCATGATCCTCTCCCATTCCCATACTTTCCCTACCATGGTTGAAAAACCAATTAAATTCCCTATCCAACCGTACCATGCCCATTACCATAACACTTACCATAATGGGAATACAGCAAGTTGAAAATAGCAAAACTTTCTAGGAAAACCATAATCTTAACAGTTTGCACATTCATACTACTTAACATTTTTGCATTTTTCTCCATGATCCTCTCCCATTCCCATACTTTCCTTACCATGGTTGAAAAGCCAGTTAAATTCCCTATCCAACCATACCATGCCCACTACCATAACACCTACCATAACTGAAATATGGGGCCATGAACTAGAACAACCAAACCATTGTCATACTCTGCCCTGCCCCAGTGACTTGAGACTGTGGAGTTTATCAGCGGTGTGTGTAATACAGAGAGCTAGCTAAGAGACTGATGTGGAGCATACCCCGGGGGCGCGTTGCTACACCTAGGTCCCTCCCCCCAGGATCAGTCGCTTGTGCCCCAGCCATGCCCTACACCGCCCGGGGCTGCCTGGCACACACACACACACACACACACGCGCGCCCAGTGGTACAAGGCCGGCGTCTGGGCCACGTGGCTGTGTGGGCGTGGCTGCGTCACGGCGCGGGCTGGCAACGCACCGCACCGCCCGTCACCAGCAGCAGGGGTGGGCCACAGGGGAGGGAGGGTACCACAGGGGAGGGAGGGTGCCACAGGGGAGGGAGGGTACCACAGGGGAGAGTGCCACAGGGGAGGGAGGGTACCACAGGGGAGGGAGGGTGCCACAGGGGAGGGAGGGTACCACAGGGAAGGGAGGGTGCTACAGGGGAGGGAGTCTCGCTGTCTCCGCTGTGTTGACGAGCCTTGTAGGTCATATTTTAAGACATCTCGTCGGCCAAGTTCACATATTTGACAAGGCTTTCGTGGGAGTTGTGGGCATTTCCAGGGGTAGTTTTGTGACCCTGGTGGTAGTGTGACCCTTCCTCTGTACCGTGAACCTAAGGAAACACACATTTGCCAAGGCTTTCCTAGGAGTTGTGGGCATTTCCAGGGGTAGTTTTGTGACCCTGGTGGTAGTTTGACCCTTCCTCTGTCCCGTGAACCTAAGGAAACACACATTTGCCAAGGCTTTCCTAGGAGTTGTGGGCATTCCCAGGGGTAGTTTTATGACCCTGGTGGTAGTGTGACCCTTCCTCTGTACCCTGAGCCTAAGAAACACATATTGGCCAAGGCTTTCCTAGGAGTTGTGGGCATTTCCAGGGGTAGTTTTATGACCCTGGTGGTAGTGTGACCCTTCCTCTGTACCGTGAACCTAAGGAAACACACATTTGGCAAGGCTTTCCTAGGAGTTGTGGGCATTTCCAGGGGTAGTTTTGTGACCCTGGTGGTAGTGTGACCCTTCCTCTGTACCGTGAACCTAAGGAAACACACATTTGCCAAGGCTTTCCTAGGAGTTGTGGGCATTTCCAGGGGTAGTTTTGTGACCCTGGTGGTAGTGTGACCCTTCCTCTGTACCGTGAACCTAAGGAAACACACATTTGCCAAGGCTTTCCTAGGAGTTGTGGGCCTTTCAGGGGTAGTTTTGTGACCCTGGTGGTAGTGTGACCCTTCCTCTGTACCGTGAACCTAAGGAAACACACATTTGCCAAGGCTTTCCTAGGAGTTGTGGGCATTTCCAGGGGTAGTTTTATGACCCTGGTGGTAGTTTGACCCTTCCTCTGTACCCTGAACCTAAGAAACACACATTTGACAAGGCTTTCCTAGGAGTTGTGGGCATTTCCAGGGGTAGTTTTATGACCCTGGTGGTAGTGTGACCCTTCCTCTGTACCGTGAACCTAAGGAAACACACATTTGCCAAGGCTTTCCTAGGAGTTGTGGGCATTTCCAGGGGTAGTTTTGTGACCCTGGTGGTAGTGTGACCCTTCCTCTGTACCGTGAACCTAAGGAAACACACATTTGCCAAGGCTTTCCTAGGAGTTGTGGGCATTTCCAGGGGTAGTTTTGTGACCCTGGTGGTAGTGTGACCCTTCCTCTGTACCGTGAACCTAAGGAAACACACATTTGCCAAGGCTTTCCTAGGAGTTGTGGGCATTTCCAGGGGTAGTTTTGTGACCCTGGTGGTAGTGTGACCCTTCCTCTGTACCGTGAACCTAAGGAAACACACATTTGACAAGGCTTTCCTAGGAGTTGTGGGCATTTCCAGGGGTAGTTTTATGACCCTAATGGTAGTGTGACCCTTCCTCTGTACCGTGAACCTAAGGAAACACACATTTGCCAAGGCTTTCCTAGGAGTTGTGGGCATTTCCAGGGGTAGTTTTGTGACCCTGGTGGTAGTGTGACCCTTCCTCTGTACCGTGAACCTTAAAAAACACCCATGAAAATCAGATTGATTCCCTCTTTTAACCTTTAGAAATTGTTGATGTAAGAAGCGATGGGTCTTAAAACTCGGCCCCAATTTCACTTGCCAAGACCTCTCAAATTTTCCTTCTCTCAATTCTGGTCTGTCTTTAACCCCCATTTTCTCACATTAAAGCTAGCTCTAACTCACTCCACCATACACCAAAACGTGGCTAAACCATCCCTCTCTCTAACGCGCCACCTCCTATCGACCTCCACTCCCTCACATTAGAGCTATCTCACTTTTCCTCACAACATTTCACTTGCCAAGGCCTCTCAAATTTTCCTTTTCTCAATCCTGGTCTGTCTTTAACCCCCATTTTCTCACATTAAAGCTAGCTCTAACTCACTCCACCATACACCAAAACGTGGCTAAACCATCCCTCTCTCTAACGCGCCACCTCCCATCAACCTCCGCTCCCTCACATTAGAGCTATCTCACATTTCCTCACAACATCTCACTTGCCAAGACCTCTCAAATTTTCCTTCTCTCAATTCTGGTCTGTCTTTAACCCCCATTTTCGCACATTAAAGCTAGCTCTAACTCACTCCACCACACACCAAAACGTGGCTAAACCATCCCTCTCTCTAACGCGCCACCTCCCATCGACCCCCGCTCCCTCACATTAGAGCTATCTCACTTTTCCTCACAACATTTCACTTGCCAAGACCTCTCAAATTTTCCTTTTCTCAATTCTGGTCTGTCTTTAACCCCCATTTTCTCACATTAAAGCTAGCTCTAACTCACTCCACCATACACCAAAACGTGGCTAAACCATCCCTCTCTCTAACGCGCCACCTCCCATCGACCCCCGCTCCCTCACATTAGAGCTATTTCACTTTCTCTCGCACCATATCACTCACGCCAGCCCACCTCAACTCTTGCATAAGGAGTTTGGACAGCACTATAATACAGGCATAGCGGAAGCCCTCATTACCCTGCCCAGCCCCGCCATGCAGACCCCTTCAGACCACTCAGCCCAAGCCCAAATTACAGGCCTGGCTCCACCCGGCGTAGGGATGGAGGTCACGAGGCTTAAAATACATGGTTGGGTCTGGCACGGAATACTGAACGCTGATTGGCTGGCGGGGAAGGCGCGTCGACTCTCAGCCAATCAGCGCTCAGAGATTATAATAGCCAGAGAGAGAGAGAGAGAGAGAGAGAGAGAGAGAGAGAGAGAGAGAGTTGGCAAATAGCAATGTTAGATAATAGTTGAATAGTTGACGAAATAGACTTAATATAATAGTAATAGTAGTAGTAGTAGTAGTAGTAGTAGTAGTAGTAGTAGGAGGAGGAGGAGGAGGAGAAGGAGGAGGAGGAGGAGAAAGGCGCGTTACCTCACCCACCCAATATCATTCTCCTCCTTCCTCCTCCTCCTCCTCCTCCTCCTCTTCCTAAATGCCCTTAAGCTCCCACGCCCAAATACCTTAAAATGCTCATCAAATGCCCCCAAAATTCGTCCTAAATGCCCCAAAATGCTTCAAATATACCTCTAATATAGCTACCCAACAATGCCCCAAAATGCCCGACAAAACCCACCCAAAAATGCCCAACAATACCCCCCAAAAAATGCCCCGAAAATGCATGACAATACCAAAAATGCCCCGAAAATGCCCGACAATATAAAAAATACCCCGAAAATGCCCGAGAATACCTCAAAAATGCCCCAAAATATGCCCAAATCTTCACACCCCAAAATAACGACCTAAAATGCCCGGAAACAACAACAACAACAAGAACAGAAAATCCCCCAAAATGCCCTGACCGAAATACCCCTACCCCCCAAAAAATGCCGTGTAATACCCCAAAATGCCGTGGAATACCCCCAAAAATGCCTCTAAACACCCTCGACTGTCCCTCAATGCCCCTTTCAATGCCCCGTGGTCCTGCCCAGAGAGCCAGCCAGCCGCCGGTTTGAGGGCACGGCTGAGGGCCATAGACGAGGGGAAAGGGCACTCAGTCACCCGCTAACCGTCGAAGGAGAAGGATGTGCGCGCCTCTCTCCGCGGGTCATTTCTAAAGTAACTGAAGTAAATTCTAAGTGCGTGTCCTTAAGTTGTAAGTGGAGGGCGTAAGTGACTTTAAGTGAATGTAAGTGTCGTTTAAGTCTGCCTTGTTTGGGTGGAGATAGTGCGAGGTGGTAACTGTTACTAATTGAATTACTACTACTACTACTACTACTACTACTACTACTACTACTACTACTACTACTACTACTATTACTATTGCAGATGGAGAGACTACTACTATCTCAGAGGCGCGTGATCTCTACTATTCAACAGAAGAGATGGCACAGCGTAAGTATGATTAGAGAGAGAGAGAGAGAGAGAGAGAGAGAGAGAGAGAGAGAGAGAGAGAGAGCGAGATTGAGAGATAAAATGCAGACACACACATACACACACACACACACACACACAAACACACACACATATGCACACTCAGCTAGATGTCTCAATCATTTACTCTCTCTCTCTCTCTCTCTCTCTCTCTCTCTCTCTCTCTCTCAACATAATCTAACACACTTAATCTCTCTCCCTCTGTACCGTGAACCTAAGGAAACACACATTTGCCAAGGCTTTCCTAGGAGTTGTGGGCATTTCCAGGGGTAGTTTTGTGACCCTGGTGGTAGTGTGACCCTTCCTCTGTACCGTGAACCTAAGGAAACACACATTTGCCAAGGCTTTCGTGGGAGTTGTGGGCATTTCCAGGGGTAGTTTCATGACCCTGGTGGTAGTGTGACCCTTCCTCTGTACCATGAACCTAAGGAAACACACATTTGACAAGGCTTTCCTAGGAGTTGTGGGCATTACCAGGGGTAGTTTTGTGACCCTGGTGGTAGTGTGACCCTTCCTCTGTACCGTGAACCTAAGGAAACACACATTTGACAAGGCTTTCCTAGGAGTTGTGGGCATTTCCAGGGGTAGTTTAATGACCCTGGTGGTAGTGTGACCCTTCCTCTGTACCGTGAACCTAAGGAAACACACATTTGCCAAGGCTTTCCTAGGAGTTGTGGGCATTTCCAGGGGTAGTTTTGTGACCCTGGTGGTAGTGTGACCCTTCCTCTGTACCGTGAACCTAAGGAAACACACATTTGGCAAGGCTTTCCTAGGAGTTGTGGGCATTTCCAGGGGTAGTTTTATGACCCTGGTGGTAGTGTGACCCTTCCTCTGTACCGTGAACCTGAGGAAACACACATTTGACAAGGCTTTCCTAGGAGTTGTGGGCATTTCCAGGGTAGTAGTTTGTGACCCTGGTGGTAGTGTGACCCTTCCTCTGTACCGTGAACCTAAGGAAACACACATTTGGCAAGGCTTTCCTAGGAGTTGTGGGCATTTCCAGGGGTAGTTTTGTGACCCTGGTGGTAGTGTGACCCTTCCTCTGTACCGTGAACCTGAGGAAACACACATTTGACAAGGCTTTCCTAGGAGTTGTGGGCATTTCCAGGGGTAGTTTTGTGACCCTGGTGGTAGTGTGACCCTTCCTCTGTACCGTGAACCTAAGGAAACACACATTTGCCAAGGCTTTCCTAGGAGTTGTGGGCATTTCCAGGGGTAGTTTTGTGACCCTGGTGGTAGTGTGACCCTTCCTCTGTACCGTGAACCTAAGGAAACACACATTTGGCAAGGCTTTCCTAGGAGTTGTGGGCATTACGAGGAGTAGTTCTATGACCCTGGTGGTAGTGTGACCCTTCCTCTGTACCGTGAACCTGAAGAAACACTTATTAGAACCCAACTGACCCCTCCTTTGACCTTTAGAAACAGCTGATGTTAGAAGCGATGTCTTATACCGACCCTAGCTATCTCTGTTGACGCACGAGTCTGGCCCTGCTTGGCTTTGTGGCGGCATGGTCTACGGGCACTGGGAGCCTCACATGTGTGCCAGGGTACCCCACGCTGCGCCCACGGCCTCGCTAAACCCTCCCTGCCGGCCCTGATACACCCGGCGACACTACTAAAACGGACATCAAGCCTTGACATCAATACTTATACACAGAACTTAGACGAGTTACCAAAACACAGTATTTTGTTATCTGTTAAGTATCTCCTTTCCGTTTCCTGGTGTGGGCGTGGCGGGCTCTACTGGCACGGCACACACGCCCGGGACACGGTTCACCAACTCTCATGGACAGGAAAATGGTTCTTGCAGAGATAAATGTTCTACTTCAAAATTCAAACCAATATATCTATGACGGGTGAACGGGAAGTGAGAGATATATTTCCAGGTGTTACGCAAATTAAACTACCCCTGGAAATGCCCACAACTCCTAGGAAAGCCTTGGCAAATGTGTGTTTCCTTAGGTTCACGGTACAGAGGAAGGGTCACACTACCACCAGGGTCACAAAACTACCCCTGGAAATGCCCACAACTCCTAGGAAAGCCTTGGCAAATGTGTGTTTCCTTAGGTTCACGGTACAGAGGAAGGGTCACACTACCACCAGGGTCACAAAACTACTCCTGGAAATGCCCACAACTCCTACGAAAACCTTGGCAAATGTGTGTTTCCTTAAGTTCACGGTACAGAGGAAGGGTCACACTACCACCAGGGTCACAAAACTACCCCTGGAAATGCCCTAAACTCCCACGAAAGACTAGTATATGACGTGTTCTTGGGCGCAGAAATGTTTCAAAATGCTGCCCCATACCCCCACTTCATTAAGGCCGGTCCAGTCTTTGTATGACACCAGTGCCTCTCAGACGTTTCCCAAGTGTTCGGGAAACCGCTGGGATACACTGGGATGTCCCACGAGTGACGCGCTTCGAAGCAGACCAAACAGTACACTCGGCGCAGTCCATGCATAGCTATACACTTCATAAAATCAAGCAGTATGAGGTTTAAACAGCACCTCGATATTGGGGAGCAGATGACAGCACCTCGATATTGGGGAGCAGATGACAGCACCTCGATATTGGGGAGCAGATGACAGCACCTCGATATTGGGGAGCAGATGACAGCACCTCGATATTGGGGAGCAGATGACAGCACCTCGATATTGGGGAGCAGATGACATCACCTCGATATTGGGGAGCAGATGACAGAACCTCGATATTGGGGAGCAGATGACACCTCGACATTGAGGAGCAGATGACAGCACCTCGATATTGGGGAGCAGATGACAGCACCTCGATATTGGGGAGCAGATGACAGCACCTCGATATTGGGGAGCAGATGACAGCACCTCGATATTGGGGAGCAGATGACAGCACCTCGATATTGGGGAGCAGATGACAGCACCTCGATATTGGGGAGCAGATGACAGCACCTCGATACTGGGGAGCAGATGACAGCACCTCGATATTGGGGAGCAGATGACAGCACCTCGATATTGAGGAGCAGATGACAGCACCTCGATATTGGGGAGCAGATGACAGCACCTCGATATTGAGGAGCAGATGACAGCACCTCGATATTGGGGAGCAGATGACAGCACCTCGATATTGGGGAGCAGATGACAGCACCTCGATATTGGGGAGCAGATGACAGCACCTCGATATTGAGGAGCAGATGACAGCACCTCGATATTGGGGAGCAGATGACAGCACCTCGATATTGGGGAGCAGATGACAGCACCTCGATATTGGGGAGCAGATGACAGCACCTCGATATTGGGGAGCAGACGAAAGCCCCTCGATATTCAGTTTACTCCCGACGCAGCGAAGTGACCGTCGATTCTATACTTGAAGGAGTTGATGGTACTCGCATTCACTACTTCTGAGGGAAGGTTGTTCCAGTGGCGGATGACTCGGTTTGGAAAGAAACTCCTCCCAATGTCTGTGTTACATGATCGACTCGACTGAATGGCTAAACCGTTATTTATAGTTCTTGAGTTGGTTTGCGGTTCAGAGAATTTGGAGTAATCGACGTTATTGAACTTTTTGAGATACTTGAAGACTTGACAAAATTCAATAATGATTCAATAATTCAATAACAAGTAGTTAGCGCCAGAATGTGACGGCCATATCCCACAGACACACGCACACTGGTTGAAAGCATCCCACAACATATCCCAAGTTATTAAAATACGCTAACATAATCGCTATTTTAACCTCAGACACACACACACACACACACACACACACACACACACACACACACACACAGAGAGAGAGAGAGAGAGAGAGAGTGTGTGTGTGTGTGTGAGAGAGATATGTTAGAATTAGTTAAGGTAATCTCTCTCTCTCTCTCTCTCTCTCTCTCTCTCTCTCTCTCTCTCTCTCTCTCTCTCTCTCTCTCTCTCTCTCTCAACCTAACCTAACTTAACCTAACATAATCTAACACACACAATCTCTCTCTCTCTCTCTCTCTCTCTCTCTCTCTTGATCTCCTCCTCCTCCTCCTCCTCCTCCTACTACTACTACTACTACTACTACTACTACTACTACTACTACTACTACTACTTCAGGGTCACAAATCAGTCCGCGGCAGGGTCCTCGCCATCAGAAGGGAAGATCAGAGCGTCTGGGAACGGCGCGCGCCCTTAGGCCCCGCGCAGGTTAAGCAGCTTGTTCGGGAGGGGGTTAAAGTCCTGGTTCAGCCGTCCAACCGAAGAGCCTACCCAATGCAGGTTTGTGGTTTTGTGTTTGTTTGTGTTTTGCGCGTGTTTGGTTCGGTGTGTGGTTGTGGTTGTGGTGTGGTTGGATGGGGAATTTAATGGGCTTTCGAATGGTGGTAAGGAATGTTTTTGGATGTGAAGGGAAAGTGGTGAAAATTGGGAAAATGTTGAGAAAGGTGACAGTGAAAATGGAATCGTCGGTGAGGGATTGTCCTAGTTCATGGTACCATAGTTCACTTATGGTGCATGTTATGGTAATGGCTATGGTACGGGTAGATAGAGAATTTAATTGGCTTTCTAATAGTGGTAAGGAAAGTATTTGGATGTGAAGGAAAAGTCGTGAAAATTGGGAAAATGTTGAGAAAGGTGACAGCCAAAAGTGAATGGTTGGTGAGGGGTCGTCCTAGTTTATGGGACTATAGTTCACTTATGGTGCATGTTATGGGAATGGCTATGGTACGGCTAGATAGAAAATTTAATGGGCTTTCTAATGGTGGTAAGGAAAGTTTTGAGATGTGGAGGGAAAGTCGTGAAAATTGGGAAAATGTTGAGAAAGGTGACAGCCAAAAGTGAATGGTTGGTGAGGGGTTGTCCTAGTTTATGGGACTATAGTTCACTTATGGTGCATGTTATGGGAATGGCTATAATACGGCTAGATAGGGAATTTAATGGGCTTTCTAATGGTGGTAAGGAAAGTGTTTGTAAATTAATTAAAAATAGAGAAAAATGTAAAAATATGGAGTAATGTGTAAATGAAAAGTGAAGAAAAAACGAATGCTCTGAAAGGGGTGGTTCTAACTCATGGTACCATAGTTCATTTATGGTGCATTGTATGGTAATGGCTATGATATGGTTAGATAGAGAATTTAATGGGCTTTCTAATGGTGGTAAGGAAAGTGTTTGAAAATTAATGAAAAGTAGTAAACATTGCAAAGATATTAAGAAAGGTAGTTGTGAAAATTGTCAAAAAAGTGAAAATTGTGAGGGGTCATTGTAGTTTATGGTGCCATAGTTCCTTAATGGTGCGTGTTATGGTAATGATTATGATAAGGATAGATAGGGAATTTAATGGGCTTTCTAATGGTGGTAAAGAAAGTTTTTGCATGTGAAGCAAAAGTGGTACAAATTGGGAATATGTTGAGAAAGGTGACAGTGAAAAGTGAATGGTTGGTGAGGGGTCGTCCTAGTTTATGGTGCCATAGTTCCTTAATGGTGCATGATATGGTAATGGCTATGGTACGGCTAGATAGGGAATTTAATGGGCTTTCTAATGGTGGTAAGGAAAGTGTTTGCAAATTAGTGGAAAGTAGTAAAAACTGCAAAAATATTATGAAAGGTAGGTGTGAAAATTTTCAAAAAAGTGAAAATTGTGAAGGATTATTGTAGTTTATAGTGCTATAGTTCACTTATAGTACATGGTATGGTAATGGCTATGATATGGTTGGATAGAGAATTTAATGAGCTTTCTAATGGTGGTAAGGAAAGTGTTTACAAATTAATGAAAAGCTGTGAAAAATGTAAAAATGTGGAGTAATGTGTATCTGAAAAGTGAAGAAAAACGAATGCTTTGAAAGGGTGCTTCTAATTCATGGTGCCATAGTTCCTTAATGTTGCATGGTATGGTAATGGTTATGGTACGGCTAGATAGAGAATTTAATGGGCTTTCTAATGGTGGTAAAGAATGTGTTTAGAAATTAATTAAAAGTAGTAAAATTTGCAAATATATTAAGAAAGATAGGTGTAAAAATTACCGAGAAATTTATAATTCTGAAGGATCATTGTAGTTTATGGTGCAATAGTTCACTTATGGTGCATGATATGGTAATGGCTATGGTACGGCTAGATAGAAAATTTAATGGGCTTTCTAATGGTGGTAGGGAAAGTGTTTGGAAATTAATGGAAAGCCGTGAAAATTGATAAAATATTACAACTTTTACTACCACTACAGGCCTATCAAAATGTCGGAGCTCGGATACAGGAAGACTTGAGCGATGCTGGAGTCATTATCGGCGTCAAGCAAGTTCCTATTGATCAGCTGTTCCCAAATAAGGTCAGAGAGAGAGAGAGAGAGAGAGAGAGAGAGAGAGAGATTGTGTGTGTTAGATTATGTTAGGTTAAGTTAGGTTAGGTTGAGAGAGAGATTGTGTGTGTTAGATTATGTTAGGTTAAGTTAGGTTAGGTTGAGAGAGAGAGAGAGAGAATGTGTGCGTAACTATTCTGAAAACTACTACTATTACTACTACTACTACTACTACTACTACTACTACTATTTCTACTATTTTGCAGACCTATTGCTTCTTCTCGCATACTATCAAGGGTCAGGAAGCCAACATGCCCCTGCTGGACGCCATCTTGGAAAAGGTACGACTATTACTACTACTACTACTACTACTACTACTACTACTACTACTACTACTATTACTACTACTACTACTACTTGTGATATATCCATTCTTTTTCATATACTACTACCACCACCACTACCACTACTACTACTACTACTACTACTACTACTACTACTACTACTACTACTACTATTACTACAGAACATTCGCCTTATTGACTACGAGAGAATGTGTGACGCCCAAGGACAGCGAGTAGTCGCGTTCGGAAAGTATGCGGGAGTTGCTGGGATGATCAACATTCTCAACGGATTGGGCCTGAGACTCCTCGCTTTGGGCCACCATACTCCGTTCATGGTAGGTGCTATGGGAGTGGTCGTGGTATGGTTGGATAGGGAATTTAATGGGCTTTCGAACCATGGTAAGGGAAGTATGGGAATGGTGAAGGATCATGGTGGAAAATGCAAAAATGTAAAGTTATGTGGAAATGGAAAATGGCGGTTTGGGGTATGAAATCATTGTGGTCTTCTAGTTTTGGACCACCATACTCCATTCATGGTAGGTGCTATGGGAGTGGTCGTGGTATGGTTGGATAGGGAATTTAATGGGCTTTCGAACCATGGTAAGGGAAGTATGGGAATGTTAAGGGATCATGGTGGAAAATGCAAAAATGTAAAGTTATGTGGAAATGGAAAATGGCGGTTTGGGGTATGAAATCATTGTGGTCTTCTAGATTTGGACCACCATACTCCATTCATGGTAGGTGCTATGGGAGTGGTCATGGTATGGTTGGATAGGGAATTTAATGGGCTTTCGAACCATGGTAAGGGAAGTATGGGAATGGTGAAGGATCATGGTGGAAAATGCAAAAATGTAAAGTTATGTGGAAATGAAAAATGGCGGTTTGGGGTATGAAATCATTGTGGTCTTCTAGTTTTGGGCCACCATACTCCATTCATGGTAGGTGCTATGGGAGTGGTCATGGTATGGTTGTATAGGGAATTTAATGGGCTTTTAAATCATGGTATGGGAAGTATAGGAATGTTGAAGGATCATGGTGAAAAATGCAAAAATGTGAAGTGATGTGATAGTGAAAAATGGTGATTTGGTGACTATACTCTTTGTGATTTACTTAATTCAAGGGGCTATAGGCCAGTGACGGTAGGTGTTATGGGGCTGGTCATGGTATGGTTGGATAGGGAATTTAATGGGCTTTCTAACCATGGTAAGGGAAGTATGGAAATGTAGAAGGATCATGGTGAAAAATGCAAAAATGTAAAGTTATGTGGAAATGAGAAATTGTGGTTTGGGGTACGTAGTCATTGTGGTCTTATAGTTTTGGGCCACCATACTCCGTTCATGGTAGGTGCTATGGGAGTGGTCATGGTATGGGTGAATAGGGAATTTAATGGGCTTTCGAACCATGGTATGGGAAGTATGGGAATGTTGAAGGATCATGGTGGAAAATGTAAAAATGTGAAGTGATGTGATAGTGAAAAATGGTGATTTGGTGACTATACTGTTTGTGATTCACTTAATTCAAAGGCCTATAGGCGGATCACGGTAGGCGTTATGGAGCTGGTCATGGTATGGTTGGATAGGGAATTTAACGGGCTTTCGAACCATGGTAAGGGAAGCATGGGAATATTGAAGGATCATGGTGAAAAATGCAAAAATGTAAAGTTATGTGGAAATGAAAAATGGCGATTTGGGGTACGCAGTCATTGTGGTCTTCTAGTTTTGGGCCGCCATACTCCATTCATGGTAGGTGCTATGGGAGTGATCATGGTATGGTTGAATAGGGAATTTAATGGGCTTTTGAACCATGGTATGGGAAGCATGGGAATGTTGAAGGACCATGGTGAAAATGGCAAAAATGTGAAGTGATGTGATAGTGAAAAATGGTGATTTGGTGACTATACTGTTTGTGATTCACTTAATTCAAAGGGCTATAGGCGGATCACGGTAGGTGTTATGGGGCTGGCCATGGTATGGTTGGATAGGGAATTTAATGGGCTTTTGAACCATGGTAAGGGAAGTATGGAAATATTGAAGGACCATGGTGAAAAATGCAAAAATGTGAAGTGATGTGATAAAAAAAATGTCAAAATACGATTAGGTAGGAACACTTAACCGGTCATCTGCCTTCTGCCCGCGGCTATCCAACCTCCCCCGCCTCTCCCCCCAGCACATCGGCCCCGCGCACAACTACCGCAACACAGAGATGGCGCGCCAGTCCATACGCGACGCGGGCTACGAGGTCAGCTTGGGGATGATGCCTAAGTCCATCGGGCCGCTGACCTTTGTGTTCACGGGGTCCGGCAATGTGTCCCAGGGCGCGCAGGAGATCATGCAGGAGTTGCCCCATGAGTACGTGTCCGTGAAGGCGCTCCGGAAGGTGGCAGAACACGGAGGTTAGTGGTACGGCCTGGGGGGGGACACACAAGGGTACTAGTAGCGTTCGTGTTTTGGTGAAAGATTTAGGAAGCCTTGCGGAAAGAATTTGGACAGTTTTAATTCTTGCTGGTTTAACGTGGGTAGAGAATGGAAGACAATGTGTGTGTGTGTGTGTGTGTGTGTGTGTGTGTGTGTGTGTGTGAGAGAGAGAGAGAGAGAGAGAGAGAGAGAGAGAGAGAGAATGTTAAGTTAAGTTAGGTTGGGTTGAGAGAGAGAGAGAGAGAGAGAGAGAGAGAGATCTCGAGAGAGAGAGAGAGAGAGAGAGAGAGAGAGAGAGAGAGAGAGAGAGAGAGAGAGAGAGATTGTATGTGTGTGTGTGTGTGTGTGTGTGTGTGTGTGTGTGTGTGTGTGTGTGTGTGTGTGTGTGAGTGTGTGTGTGTGTGTGTGTGTGTTATGATGACCTCTAACCCCCCCCCCCCTCCCCCCTGGCAGACTTGAAGAAAGTATATGTCTGCGAGGTTAGCCGGCGCGACCATCTGGTTCGTAAAGATGGCGGGGGTTATGACGCCAGAGAGTACGAGGAGGAGCCGGAAAAATACATCTCCGTCTTCGCTCACAAGGTACGTAGCGCTATAACGAAAGTACGATCTGGTAGGTAATTTATCCGTCTATCTGCACTGTAAGTTTCGTTAAGTTCGGTGGATGGGAAGTTAGTGAAATATTGGATAATGTTAGGAAAGGTGGGTAGTGAAATTTTGTGCCCTTAAAAAAAAAAGGGTTATATTTTTCCTTCTATCTTCGCTTTCAACAGACTTAGAAACAAAACCAAAACATGTACTTATAGGCAACTTATCCGTCTATCTGTACTGTAAGTTTCGTTAAGTTCGGTGGATGGGAAGTTATTGAAATATTGGAAAATGTAAGGCAAGGTGGGGGTAAGATTTTGTGTTCTTAAAAAAAATAGTTTATATCTTTGCTTCTATCTTCCCTTTCAAATGACTAAGTAACAAAATCAAAACATGTACTTGTAGGCAATTTATCCTTCTATCTGTACAGTAAGTTTCGTTAAGTTCGGGGTGTGGGAAGTTAGTGAAATATTGGATAATGTTAAGAAAGGTGGGTAGTAAAATTTTGTGCCCTTAAAAAAAAGGGTAATATATTTTTCCTTCTATCTTCGCTTTCAACAGACTTAGAAACAAAATCAAAACAGGTACTTATAGATAATTTATCCTTCTATCTACACACAAAATTTCGTAAACCTAACCCCAAGAGAAGTTAGTCAAATATGCAAACATGTTAGTAAGGGTGTGCCAAAATAACCCAACATTCCCCTTTCATCAGATCGCTCCCTACGCCTCTGTCATCATCAACGGGATCTACTGGGCCGTCAATTCCCCGAAGCTCCTGACGATCCCTGATGCCAAGTACCTCCTGCAGCCTGTCTACACACCATGGCTGCCAACCTCCGTGAGTACCAGATTTTTTTACTCTGTTTTCTTTTGCTTATAACTTCGTTCACATGGTACGTAGAGAGACAACGATAGTACGAAGTTGTAGGGAATTTATCGTTCTATATGTGTGTTAAATTACGTGAAGTTTAGATGACGGGAAGTTAGACAAATATTGAAAAATGTTAGGAAAGGTGGGAGTGAATTGTGTATCCTTAAATATTTTGTTATCTATATTTATGCCTCTATCTTCGTTTATACGGTAGGTAGAAAGACAACGATAGTGTGAAGTTGTAGGGAATTTATCGTTCTATATGTGTGCAAGTTTACGTGAAGTTTAGATGAAGGGAAGTTAGACAAATATTGAAAAATGTTAGGAAAGGTGGGAGTGAATTGTGTATCCTTAAATATTTTGTATCTATATTTATGCCTCTATCTTCGTTTATAAGGTAGGTAGAGAGATAACGGTAGTACGAAGTTGTAGGGAATTTATCGTTCTATATGTGTGCAAAATTACGTGAAGTTTGGATAGCGAGAAGTTAGAGAAATATTGAAAAATTTGAGGCAAGGTGAAAGTGAAAATAGGCTCTCTACTGAAAAATGGTGTCTATGTTTTGGGCTCTATCTCCGTTCTCTATGCACTTATAAGCTAAATCGAAGTATGGAGTTGTAGAGAATTTATCGCTCTATATGTGTGCAAAATTTGGTGAAGTTTGAATGACGGGAAGTTAGAGAAATATTGAAAAATGTGAGGCAAGCTGGAAGTGAAAATTTGCTCACTACTGAAAAATGGTGTCTATGTTTTGGGCTCTATCTCCGTTCTCTATGCACTTATAAACAAAATGAAAGTATGGAGTTGTAGGGAATTTATCGCTCTATATGTGTGCAAAATTTGGTGAAGTTTGAATGACGGGAAGTTAGAGAAATATTGAAAAATGTGAGGCAAGCTGGAAGTGAAAATATGCTCACTACTGAAAAATGGTGTCTATATTTTGGGCTCTATCTCCGTTCTCTATGCACTTATAAACAATATGAAAGTATAGACTTGTAGGGAATTTATCGCTCTATATGTGTGCAAAATTTGGTGAAGTTTGAATGACGGGAAGTTCTAGAAATATTGAAAGATGTGAGGCAAGGTCGAAGTGTAAATTTTGTAACAATTTCCTCCTCTTCGACAGCTTGGTTCCCCCTCCCTGCCCCACCGCATGCTGGCTATCTGCGACATCTCCGCGGACCCCGGCGGCTCCATCGAGTTCATGTCGGAGTGCACCACCATCGACACGCCCTTCTGCCTCTACGACGCCGACCAGAACAAGGATACGAACAGGTACGCGGCGACCCAAAACACTACACACACTCACACACACACCTATACTAACATTTTTGCATATTTGACTAAGTTTTCGTGGGTGTAGGCTAACCAAATTTTGTGTGCAGATAGAAGGATAAATTGCCTATAAGTACATGTTTTGAGTTTGTTTCTAAGTTAATTGAAAGTGGAGATAGAAGCAAAAATATGAAACTTTTTTTTAAGAGCACACACTTTAACTAACATTTTTGCATATTTGACTAACTTTTCTTGGATGTATCTTCACCAAATTTTGTGTGTAAATAGAAGGTAAAATTGCCTATAAGTTCATGTTTTGATTTTGTTTCTAAGTTACTTCAAAGTGGAGATATAAGCAAATATATAAACAATTTTTCATAAGGGCACACACTTTTTTACTAACATTTTTTCATATTTGACTAACTTCTCTTGGGTTAATGTTTACCAAATTTTGTGTGCAGATAGAAGGATAAGTCGGCTATAAGTACACGTTTTGATTTTGTTTCTAAGTTACTTCAAAGTGGAGATAGAGGCAAAAATATGAACACTTTTTTAAGGGTACAAAATTTGACCCCCCATCTTTCCTTACATTGTCCAACCTCAGAATTTAAAACTTGGTGTAGAGATAGACGGAAAAATTGCCTACCTCCTCCTCCTCCTCCTCCTCCTCCTCCTCTTCTTCTTTTCCCTTCCTCCCTTCCTCCTCCTTCTCCTAAACGCCTCCTCTTCTTCTTCTTCTTCCTCTTCCTCCTCCTCCTTCTCCTAAACGCCTTCTCCTACCAACTTCATTTCCCTTCCTTCCTTCCTTCCTTCCTTCCTCCTCCTCCTCCTCCTCCTTCTCCTCCTCTTCCTCCTCCTCTTCTTCCTCCTCCTCCTCCTCCTAAACGCCTCCATCTACCAACATCCTTCCTCCTCCTCCTCCTCCTCCTCCTCCTCCCTAACCCCCTGTTCTACCCCGCAGCTTCAAGGGGCCTGGTGTACTGGTCTGCTCCATCGACAACATGCCTACACAGCTCCCGCGCGAGGCCACAGACTTCTTTGGGTCCTTGTTGCTCCCCCATATGTACGATATCCTGCAGAGTGAAGCCACCGCCCCCTTCGACCCCCAGGGATACACCAGGGAGGTTGCCGGGGTGAGTGGAGGAGGAGGAGGAGGAGGAGGAGGAGGAGAAGGAGAAGGAAGGAAAGTTGGAAGGAGAGGTGATGTTTAGGAGGAGGAGGAGGAGGAGGAGGAGGAGGAGGGAAGTTAGAATTATGGAGATATTAGGAAGAGGAGAAGGAGGAGGAGGAGGAGGAGGAGGAAGATTGTGTGTGTGTGTGTGTGTGTGTGTGTGTGTGTGTGTGTGCAATGATGAAAATTCTAATCTCTCTCTCTCTCTCTCTCTCTCTCTCTCTCTCTCTCTCTCTCTCTCTCTCTCTCTCTCTCTCTCTCTCTCTCTCTCTCTCTCTCTCTCTCTCTCTCTCAATCTCTCTCTCTCTCTCTCTCTCTCTCTCTCTCTCTCTCTCTCTCTCTCTCTCTCTCTCTCTCTCTCTCTGAACCTAACCTAACTTAACCTAACATAATCTAACACACACAATCTCTCTCTCTCTCTCTCTCTCTCTCTCTCTCTCTCTCTCTCTCTCTCTCTCTCTCTCTCTCTCTCTGAACCTAACCTAACATAATCTAACACACACAATCTCTCTCTCTCTCTCTCTCTCTCTCTCTCTCTCTCTCTCTCTCTCTCTCTCTCTCTCTCTCACAACCTAACCTAACTGACACTATATTACTCTCTCACTCTCAATCTCTCTCTCTCTCTCTCTCTCTCTCTCTCTCTCTGAATTAACCCAAACAACCCTCTCATCACGGAACTTCGTCAACAGAGCAGGTTAGTCAATCTCTCTCTCTCTCTCTCTCTCTCTCTCTCTCTCTCTCTCTCTCTCTCTCTCTCTCTCTCTCTCTCTCTCTCTCTCTCTCTCTCTCTCTCTCTCTCTCTCTACTTCGTCAACTCAACTTCCAATATAGGGGTTCTGTGTTGACTCTGGTGGTGTCTGAGGGTCTGGTACCAATATAGGGGTTCTGGTACCGATAATAATGGTTCTGGTACCGATATTGTGGTTTCTGGTACCGATACTGGACTTCAGGTATTCCTAGTGTGTTGAAACTAGTGGTGTCTGAGGGTCTGGTACCAAGAGGGTGGCAAGGCTTTGTCTGATAACATTATAGGCCGGGGTTCTGGTACTGATAATAATGGTTCTGGTACCAATATTGGGGTTTTCGGCACCAATACTGGACTTTATGGTACTCGTAGTGTACCGTCTATGGTCTGAATATGTCCCCACGGCCGCCGGCTATGCTGCACAAAGTCCCGCTCGACAGGGCCCAGCGGCGGCAGGACCCAGGCGGAACCCCGTCAGGACGCCGCCACGCTGCTCCCTGCCGGAAACTGCTGGGGATGCGACGGGACGGAGCCGAACGGGACGCCAAAATCGATTCACACAGAGCCGATCGACTTGGCGTCCAGCTCGGCCCCGCTCCGTCCCGACCAGCGGAGACGGGGCAAAACGTGCGGCATCGTGGCATGGTCGGCGGTAAACGTGGGCGGGCGGTCGGGGCCGGGCGGGACGGTTAGAAGAAATCGGCATAAAACGGGAATAGAACGCCGTCAGGCGGGGTCAAACGCCGTCTGGCGGCGTCAGGCGGGATGAAAACGGGTAAAAAAACTGCGCGCTCCGTGTGACAACGTTGCATCGCCAGCAGTCGGGGTCCGGCGCCGTGGGGACACGATTGATCCCGTCCTTAAAATGATCGAGGTCGCGGCCAAACGGGACTGAACGGGACGCTAAGGCGGGGTTCCCACTATTCCGTCTTGACGGATCCGTCGACGTTAACGGCGTCAAAATGACGTCAGCGAAGCAGCGGCCGCCCGTCAGGGATGATGCACTCCGCCAGTCCGTCGCTCGCCCTTTGTTGACAAACACGTGGACGCCATTACCCACAACGACTTCTTACGTGTGTGTTGTGTTGTAGCTGAGTAACTCTGTTTCATATTTTCGCGATGTGTAGGATATTCAACATCCCTGGACCAACACCCCGCCCCGCCCCGGACCCAAAGGTTAACGAGTTCATCTGTGGGCGGGGTTCACACTATTCCCTTTTCACGGATCCGTCGACCGTCAGTGACGTCATCAACGGAGCCCGGGCCCCGCGCGGAGCCCGTCCAGAAATGAACTCAAGTTAACTTTTGGGTCCGGAGTAGGGTGTGTTCACTATCCTACACATCACGAAGATATGAAACACAGGTACTCGGCTACAACACAACACACACGAGACGTCGTTGTGGGTAATGGCGTCCACGTGTTTGTCAACAAAGGGCGAGCGACGGACTGGCGGAGTGCATCATCCCTGACGGGCGGCCGCTGCTTCGCTGACGTCATTTTGACGCCATTAATGTCGACGGATCCGTCAGAACGGAATATGTGAACCCAGCATTATGGCCTCGCCCGGCAGAGTGTGTGGCGCTGTGGATACGTGTGTTAAGGATACCCTTGTGGGTGCTCCCGGTGGGTACAGTACTGTGGCCGTGGGACACACTGGGCCTTGGCCGGGGCGTGAGAGGCGGGGCTGCCTGGGCCAATAAGTGTTTACCACCAATGTTCGTATTCCATTCTACTCGCAAACATTTTTCTCCTCCTCCTCCTCCTCCTCCTCTTCCTCCTCCTCCTCCTCCTCCTCCTCCTCCTCCTCCTCTCTCGAGTTGTAGTAACCTTTATCTTACATTCCTCCTCTTCGTCTAACCTTTATCTCTTATTTATCCTCCTCCTCCTCTTCCTCCTCCTCCTCCTCCTCCTCCTCTTCCTCCTCCTCCTCCTCCTCCTCCTCCTCTCTCGAGTTCTAGTAACATTTGTCTTACATTCCTCGTCTTCCTCTAACTTTTATCTCTTATTTATCCTCCTCCTCCTCCTCCTCCTCTTCCTCCTCCTCCTCCTCCTCCTCCTCCTCCTCCTCTTTCCCGTGTATCATAATTATATCTTGTTATTATTGATATTATAAGTGTTAGTAGTATTCGTAGTAGAGTTAAGTATCCCTGCTCTTATTAATACTCAAACTCTTCTCTTTTCAGAAGGTACACAAAGGAAGTTTATTAGTCGTAGAATGGTAGCTAATACTAACACTAGTAGTAGTAGTAGTAGTAGTAGTAGTAGTAGTAGTAGTAGTAACAGCAACTACAGTAATAAAGGACAGTATTACTTTATAGTTACGTGAGTGGAGCCAGGACACAGCTGCGGTGGTGTTGGTAGCCGTAGTGGTGGTGGTAGTGGTGGTGGTGGTAGTGGTGGTAGTGGTGGTAGCAGTAGTGGTTGTTGTCGTTGTTTTGTAGTGTGGTGTGCTGTGGTGGTGAGCCCTCAGGAAGGCGCCTCACCGTGCAGCCGTGAACCGCACAGCACGGCACGGCACGGCACGGCACGGCACGGCCTGTCCACTGCTGTCCATGGTGTTACAGATCACACTTAAATACTGCAACAACAACAACAACAACAACAACAACAACACTTAACTCCACACAAATATATATATATATATACATATATATTTATATATGCGCGCGCGCGAGCGTGTGTGTGTGTGTGTGTGTGTGTGTGTGTGTGTGTGTGTGTCCTGAGATCACAGCTCCACTAGTACACAACGCCTACACACTCTACAGCCTACAGCCACACTCCTCCCACCACAACCACTACCACTACTGCCACGACCTGGTACTACTATTACTACTGTTACCAAAACCACTTATCATATATATTTTTTTCCCTTCCCCTCACACACACACACACACGTACGCACACACGCAGGACCAGCCACAAGGCGGCGGTGGCACACTGCAGCCAACGCGTCCTCGTGCTGGGCGCCGGCTACGTGGCGGGGCCGGTCATCGAGTACCTGTCACGCGACCCGGACACCTCCATCGTTCTGGGTGAGTTTACTTTTCCGCTCGTATCTTATAAACTATTAAACTTAGGACCTTGAAACTTTATAGGTAGAAAGAGAAAGGATTGTACTGCATGTTATAAAATTTTGACTGCATTCGATATAATAATTTAGAAGATATAGTCTGTTAAAGATTTAGTTTTTTTTTTTTAGGGAAGTTTCAAGAGCGACATCTCAATTTTTTTATGAGTTAACCTTTTTGCTTGTATCCTCTAAACTTTTTAGCGTAGAAGCTTGAAACTTTGTATACAAAAAAAAAGAGAAGTTCTAGAGCGTAGACTAAAAAAACAGTATAATTTTGGGTGTACAGTTTAGGAAATATAGCCAGTTAAAAATTGACAAACTTTTTAGAGAAGAGGTATAGTGTTTAACGACACCTCCATTTTTGTTTAATGTTTTTTGCTCATATCTGCTGAACTATTGAACGGAGAATGTTGAAATTTAGTCAGAATGAAGATAAGAAGTTGTAATTTATGTGATAAAAATTTAATTAAGTTTGCTGTATTAGTTTCAAATGTATGAGCAGTTATATTTGATGCGGTTGAAAAGTGACACCTCCATTTTAAAGTTGTATCATTTGTGGTCATATCTGCTGAACTATTGAACGGAGAATGTTGAAATTTAGTCAGAATGAAGATATGAAGTTGTAGTTTATGTGATAGAAATTTAATTAAGTTTGCTGACGTAGTTTCAAAATTACGAGCAGTTATATTTGATGCGGTTGAAAAGTAACACCTCCATTTTAAAGTTGTGACATTTCTGTTCATATCTGCTGAACTATTGAACGGAGAATGTTGAAATTTGGCGAGAATGAAGATAGAGGGTTGTAGTTTAAGTGATAGAAATTTAATTAAGTTTGCTGATGTAGTTTCAAAATTACGAGCAGTTATATTTGATGCGGTTGAAAAGTGACACCTCCATTTTAAAGTTGTAACATTTCTGCTCATATCTGCTGAACTATTGAACGGAGAATGTTGAAATTTGGTGAGAATGAAGATAAGAAGTTGTAGTTTATGTGATAGAAATTTAATTAAGTTTGCTGATAAAGTTTCGAGGTTACGAGCAGTTATAGTTAATGGATGTTAGCGTTGTGATATCCATGTGTTTCTGCTATCCTGTATGAGCTTTTGTTGATATATGTTTTCCTAGTTATTTTTTCTGCTACTACTACTACTACTACTACTACTACTACTACTACTACTACTACTTCCATGCATGTGTTGGTCATAGTTTTGTTGCTAAAATAGTTCCTGCTTTTTTACACTACTACTACTGCTACTACTACTGCTACTACTACTACTACTACTACTACTACTACTACTACTACTACTACTACTACTACCGCTACTATTCAACTTCAACAGCAACGAATAATGGTACTACTATTACTACTACTACTACTACTACTACTACTGTTTGCATAAGTAGGATATATGTGAAAATATTGAAGAGGAATTAAAAGTAAATATTCATAACAATCTCTCTCTCTCTCTCTCTCTCTCTCTCTCTCTCTCTCTCTCTCTCACAGCCTCCGAGTACAAGGCCGAGGCAGACAAGCTTGCCCAGACTCACAAGAACGTCGAGCCGGTTCTTCTTGACATCGTGGAGCGGGAAGATTTACTGGATGACTTGATTAACGACGCGGACGTGGTGGTGTCCCTCCTCCCCTACGTCCTGCACCCCAAAGTGGCCGCCGCCTGCATCAAAGCCAAGGTCAGAGGGAGTTGTTTGCTTATATCTTTGGAGTTTACCGACCGATCGTGTTGAAACTTGGTGGGTAGTGAGGTGATGCATGTGAGTCTGTGTTGTAAAAATTTGGTTGAGTTTGGACAAAGTTTAGAACACATATAGGAAGAGTTTTTCCCGTATATCTTTGAAAGTTATGAACCGATTGTGTTTATACTTGATGGGGAGTGAGGTGATGCACGTGAGTCTGTGTTGTAAAAATTTGGTTGAGTTTGGACAAAGTTTAGAACGCATATAGGAAGAGTTTTTCGCGTATATCTTTGAAGGTTATGGACCGATTGTGTTTATACTTTGCTGCACATTTACGTGAAGGTAACTCTGTCTTGTGACCTGCGAACGTGCTTACGATGAAGAAAAGGAAGGTACGGAGGAGACTGAGACAGAAAGAAAGCAACGAGAAATATGGGGCAGCGTAGCAATGACCCCTCAGTGACACTTAAGAAAATGGGTGCTGCATAGCGGACTCAACATGCAATACGCCCATCCTCACTATCTGTCTGCCAGTCTGTATTGTCGCGTCTTCAGTGTTTAACTTTCCTTGTCATCGTTTACTTTCCACTGTCCGTCTTCGTCCTTCTATTGTCAAATTATATACATTGTTCCACACACACACATCAACATCTATATCACCCACATTCACAACATTCACACAAACGCTTACACAAACAAACACCTATTCTATGTGCTGTCCTTGTTATACATTGAAAGAAAGAACAGTATATTTGTGCATTTATATATATACGCTTAGTCTTAACATAGAGCTCATTTGACTCTTTTAATGTCTTGAACGAAATCTGCGTCGAAATGTTTGGGCCGAGCGTCTTAATACATCGTTATTAGGTCAAAACTTCCACGCTAATTAATTCATGTCCTTTCTCGATGTCATATTTTGTGTGTCTGTAACAAGGTCGCTCCTAAACATCCCTTCCCGTAGAGTAATGTTATGGATTATTTGAGCGAAAGTCATTGCAAGCTGTGTCTCTCTCTCTCTCTCTCTCTCTCTCTCTCTCTCTCTCTCTCTCTCTCTCTCTCTCTCTTCGTAGCGCGACTGTACGTGGATATTTAAGTGGTAAAATTTTGGTTAAGTTTGGAAAAAAAAAATACTACTACTACTACTACTACTACTACTACTATTTCTTCTACTACTAGACACACTTGGTTACTGCTAGCTACTGCTCCCCTGCTATGCGCGAGCTACATCAACAAGCAGAGGATGCAGGAGTGACCATCGTGAACGAGGTTGGACTTGACCCCGGCATCGACCACATGTTGGCTATGCAGTGCTTCGATGAGGTAAAGTGGTCAAGTTTTTTGCTCATATCTTCTAAACTATTTGACCAATAGAGTTGAAATTTGGTCAGTATGAAGATGAAGAATCGTAGTTTATGTCGTAGAAATTTCATTAACTTTGATGTGGTAGTTTCGAAGTTATGAGCGGTTGAAGTTGATGTTAGAGTTTTGATATCTTCATTTTTTGATTGAATTTGTTTTTATCTTCTCTTCCTCCTCCTCCTCCTCCTCCTCCTCTCCCTCCTCCTCCTCCTCCTCCTCCTCCTCCTCTTCCTCCTCCTCCTCCTCCTCCTCCTCAGATCACACAAGGTGGTGGAAAAGTGGAGAAATTCGTGTCCTTCTGCGGTGGACTACCCGCTCCGGAGTGGTCTGGGAATCCACTGAGATACAAATTCAGCTGGAGTCCGCGCGGAGTTCTGCTTAATACCCTGTCTCCTGCTCGCTACCTAGAGGACGGAGAGGTAAGCGCTTGGTGTCAGCAGGTAGGGGAAGGACTCCTCTACCTGCTGACGGAAGGGGAAGGGGGTGGGGACAATACCCTAAGCAGGAGAGGGGAAAATGTTAGCAGATGTCGGGTTGAGAATGGTGGCAAAAATTGGGTAATAAAATTTTTACCTGCTAATATTTTTCACTTTTTCTCTTTAACTGCTTAACGTAGGGGCAAGTGCTTGGTGTCAGCAGGTAGGGGAAGGCCTCCTCTACCTGCTGACCAAAGGGGAAGGGGGTGGGGACAATAGCCTAAGCAGGAGAGGGGAAAATGTTAGCAGATGTCGGGTAAAAAATTGGGTTATGGGATTCTTACCTGCTCTCTCTCTCTCTCTCTCTCTCCATTTCAGCGGTAACAAAACTATATTCCCCGATACTGCAACAAGCTTCCCGCAACAGTTTCAGTGCTAAACACCTAACAAACACCTGTAACTCTCCCTAAACTCTATCTCTGAATCACTCTCTTTATCTATCTAAAACACTCTCCCTCTCTCTCTCTCTCCATTTCACCAGTAAAAACTATATTCCCCGATACTGCAACAAGCTTCCCGCAACAGTTTCAGTGCTAAACACCTAACAAACACCTGTAACTCTCTCTAAACTCTCTCTCTAACTCCCTCTCTCTCTTTCTCTCTCTAAAACCCTCTCCCTCTCTCTCTCTCTCTCCATTTCACCAGTAAAAACTATATTCCCCGATACTGCAACAAGCTTCCCGCAACAGTTTCAGTGCTAAACACCTAACAAACACCTGTAACTCTCCCTAAACTCTCTCTCTGACTCCCTCTCTCTCAACAGATCGTGGAAATCGCTCCAGGGGGGAACCTTCTGGAAAACACCCGGCCATATCACAGTCTCCCTGGGTTCAACTTGGAAGGGTTCGCTAACAGAGACTCTACGCTCTACAAGGAACTCTACAACATCAATGACGCTAGTACAGTCATCAGAGGGACCTTACGCTACAGAGGGTACAGTGACCTGGTCCTGGGCATGGTCAAATTGGGTCTCCTGAACACGGAAGCCCATCCAATGTTGCATCCCCATGGCCCAGATGTGACATGGGTAAGTGTTTTGGATTTGATATGTGGTGAGTGTTTCCCCTCTCCTGCTTTGGGGGTTGGGGTCATCTACTCCCCCTTTGGTCAGCAGGTAGAGGAGTCCTTCCCCTACCTGCTGACACCAAGCGCTTGCCTCTAGGTTAAGCAATTACCGAGAAAAAGTAAAAAAAAAAATTAGCAGGTCAAAATCTCGTAACCAAATTTTTGTTAAGATTTTTACCTCGATATCTGCTGACATTTTCCCCTCTCCTGCTTAGGCTACTGTCCCAATCCCCTTCCTCTTACACCAGCAGGTAGAGGAATCCTTCCCCTACCTGCTGAGACAAAGCGCTTGCCTCTAGGCTAAGCAGGTAGAGAGGAAAAGTGAAAAATGTTAGCAGGTCAAAATCTCGTAACCCAATTTTTGTGAACATTTTTAATTCGATATCTGCTTACATTTTCCCCTCTCCTGCTTAGGCTATTATCCCCACCCCATTTCCCTTAGACCAGCAGGTAGAGGAGTCCTTCCCCTACCTGCTGACACCAAGCGCTTGCCTCTAGGTTAAGCAGTTAATGAGATAAAGGGAAAAATGTTAGCAGGTCAAAATCTCGTAACCGAATTTTTGTGAACATTTTCAATTCGATATCTGCTGACATTTTCCCCTCTCCTGTTTTGGGGGTTGTGGTCATCTACTTCCCCTTTGGTCAGCAGGTAGAGGAGTCCTTTCCCTACCTGCTGACACCAAGCGCTTGCCTCTAGGTTAAGCAATTACCGAGAAAAAGTAAAAAAAAAAAATTAGCAGGTCAAAATCTCGTAACCAAATTTTTGTTAAGATTTTTACCTCGATATCTGCTGACATTTTCCCCTCTCCTGCTTAGGCTACTGTCCCAATCCCCTTCCCCTTACACCAGCAGGTAGAGGAATCCTTCCCCTACCTGCTGACACCAAGCGCTTGCCTCTGGTTTAAGCAATTACCGAGAAAAAGTAAAAAAAAAAATTAGCAGGTCAAAATCTCGTAACCAAATTTTTTGTTAAGATTTTTACCTCGATATCTGCTGACATTTTCCCCTCTCCTGCTTAGGCTACAGCCCCAATCCCCTTCCCCTTACATCAGCAGGTAGAGGAGTCCTTCCCCTACCTGCTGACACCAAGCGCTTGCCTCTAGGTTAAGCAGGTAGAGAGAAAAATTGAAAAATATTAGCAGTTCAAAATCTCGTAACTCAATTTTTCTTAAGATTTTTACCTCGATATCTGCTGACATTTTCCCCTCTCCTGCTTAGGCTACTGCCCCAATCCCCTTCCCCTTACACCAGCAGGTAGAGGAGTCCTTCCCCTACCTGCTGACACCAAGCGCTTGCCTCTAGGTTAAGCAGGTAGAGAGAAAAAGTGAAAAATATTAGCAGGTCAAAATCTCGTAACCCAATTTTTGTTAAGAATTTTACCTCGATATCTGCTGACATTTTCCCCTCTCCTGCTTAGGCTCCTGCCCCAATCCCCTTCCCCTTACACCAGCAAGTAGAGGAGTCCTTCCCCTACCTGCTGAGACAAAGCACTTGGCTCTCCTTTTAGCTGGTAGAGAGAAAAAGGGGGAAATATTAGCAGGTCAAAATCTCGTAACCCAATTTTTGTTAAGATTTTTACCTCGACATCTGCTGACATTTTCCCCTCTCCTGCTTAGACTCCTGCCCCAATCCCCTTCCCCTTACACCAGCAGGTAGAGGAGTCCATCCCCTACCTACTGACACCAAGACCTTAACCATCACAGCCTCCCCCGCCTTACAGAAACAGTTCATCTGCTCCCTCATCCATCAACTGGACTCAAGCATCTTCGAGGACAACTTCAAGCAGCTGGTCGCCGAGGCTGTAGGGGTCGAGGTCATGAAGGGTCTTGATCAACTGGGGCTCTTAAGTGACCATCTCATTAGGAAGGTCGAGACTCCCCTGGACACTGTGTCTATGTATCTCGCCCATCGCCTACGCTTTGGTAAGTTTAAGTAGTAGTAGTAGTAGTAGTAGTAGTAGTAGTAGTAGTAGTAGTAGTAGTAGTAGTAGTAGTAGTAGTAGTAGTAGTACTTATAAGACTTCACACTTATACAGAACTTCAAGGCCAAAACTATCTGTGTGTCTGTGTGTGTGTGTGTGTGTGTGTGTGTGTGTGTGTGTGTGTGTGTGTGTGTGTGTGTGTGTGTGTGTGTGTGTGTGTGTGTGTGTTTTATAAGTATATTTAAGTAGTAAGTCAGTTAAATCTATGTATCTTTTCTCTCTCTCTCTCTCTCTCTCTCTCTCTCTCTCTCTCTCTCTCTCTCTCTCTCTCTCTCTGAACCTAACCTAACTTAACCTAACATAATCTAACACACACAATCTCTCTCTCTCTCTCTCTCTCTCTCTCTCTCTCTCTCTCTCTCTCTCTAATTCTCGCTCTAATTCTCGCTCTAGAATCCGGAGAGAGTGACCTCGTTGTCCTGCGCCACGAGGTCACGGCATTGTGGCCGGACGGGAAACAGGAGGTCAAGGGAATCACGCTTGTTGAATATGGAGACCCAGAAGGGTAAGTAAAGACATTGATTTTTTTCACTTTTTCTCTCTACCTGCTTAACGGAGAGGCATGCGCTTGGTGTCAGCAGGTAGGGGAAGGCCTCCTCTACTTGCTGGTCAAAGGGGAAAGGGGTGGGAGTAGTAGCCTAAGCAGGAGAGGGAGAAATGTAAGCAGATGTCGAGTTGGAAATGGTGGCAAAAATTGAGTTATGGAATTTATACCTGCTTATATTTTTCGCTTTTTCTCTCTACCTGCTTAAAGGAGAGGCAAGCGCTTAGTGCCAGCAGTAAGAGGAGGCCTTTCCCTACCTGCTGACACTAAGCGTTTACCTCTGCTTTAAGCAGGTAGAGAGGAAAACGGGAAAATATGAGCAGGTAAAAATCTCATCCGAATTTTTACCACCATTTCCAATTCGACATCTACTTACATTTGTCCCTCTCCTGCTTACACCCCTGCACGGATCCCCTTCTCCTTAGGTCAGCAGGTAGAGGAGTCATTCCCCTACCTGCTGACACTAAGCGCTTACCTCTCCTTTAAGCAGATACGGAGAAAAACGGAAAAATATGAGCAGGTAAAAATCTCATATCCGAATTTTTACCACCATTTTCAATTTGACATCTGCTTACATTTTTCCCACTACTGCTTACACCCCTGCACAGATCCCCTTCCCCTTTGGTCAGCAGGTAGTGGAGTCCTTCCCCTATCTGCTGACATCAAGCGCTTACCTCTCCTTTAAGCAGGTAGAGAGAAAAATGGGAAAATATGAGCAGGTAAAAATCTCATCCGAATTTTTACCACCATTATCAACTTGACATCTGCTTACATTTTTCCCTCTCCTGCTTACACCCCTGCACAGATCCCCTTCCCCTTTGGTCAGCAGGTAGAGGAGTCCTTCCCCTACCTGCTGACACCAAGCGCTTACCTCTCCTTTCAGCAGGTATAGAGAAAAACGGAAAAATATGAGCAGGTAAAAATCTCATCCGAATTTTTACCACCATTTCCAATTCGACATCTGCTTACATTTTTCCCTCTCCTGCTTATACCCCTGCACGGATCCCGTTTTCCTTTGGTCAGCAGATAGAGGAGGCCTTCCCCTACCTGCTGATACCAAGCGCTTACCTCTCCTTTAAGCAGGTAGAGAGAAAAACGGAAAAATATGAGCAGGTAAAAATCTCATATCCGAATTTTTACCACCATTTCAACTTGACATCTGCTTACATTTTTCCCTCTCCTGCTTATACCCCTGCACGGATCCCCTTCCGCTTTGGTCAGCAAGTAGAAGAGTCTTTCCTCTACCTGCTGACACTAAGCGCTTATCTCTCCTTTAAGCAGGTACAGAGAAAAACGGGAAAATATGAGCAGATAAAAATCTCATATCCGAATTTTTACCACCATTTTCAACTCGACATCTGCTGACATTTTTCCCTCTCCTGCTTAGGCTATTGCCCCCACCCCCTTCCCCTTACGTCAGCAGGTAGAGGAGGCCTTCCCCTACCTGCTGACACTAACGCTTCCCCTCTATCTCTCTCAGGTTCTCCGCAATGGCGCGAACCGTGGGGCTACCGGCGGCCATGTGTGTCCGTATGTTGCTGGGAGGTGAGCTTCAGACCCGCGGATGTGTGTTGCCCCTGAGGAAGGACATCTATTCCACCTTACTGACGCGGCTACAGGCGGAGGGGATCAACGCTCACACGACCTCAACCTTCCTCTAAATACTTTCCCTCTTTTCTCCACTTTCCCTCCACTTCTCCTCCACCTCCTTGCATCCACTTATAGGTCCATCTTTCCTCTTGCTATCCACGCTATCCACATCCTTCTAGCCTTATCCATTCTCCTGTTATGTCCACTTTTAGCTAGGTTTATGTGTGTGTGGTAGCGAAGTTAGAAATTTTGTCTCCACTTTAGATCCACTTTTCTCCACTTTTCCTTCATCGTTCCTCCACCTCCTTGCATCCACTTATAGGTCCATCCTTCCTCTTTCAATCCACGCTATCCACATCCTTCTATCCTTATCCACTCTCCTGTTATATCCACTTTTATCAAGGTATGTGGCTCTCTCCACCTCCCTCCGTTAGCCAAGTCAGAAATTTTGCCTCTACTTTAGATCCACTTTTCTCCACTTTTCCTTCATCGTTCCTCCACCTCCTTCCATCCACTTATAGCCTCATCCTTCCTCTTTCAATCCACGCTATCCACATCCCTCTAACCTTATCCACTCTCCTGTTATATCCACTTTTATCAAGGTATGTGGCTATCTCCACCTCCCTCCGTTAGCCAAGTCAGAAATTTTGCATCCACTTTAGGTCCACTTTTCTCCACTTTTCCCTCATCGTTCCTCCACCTCCTTGCATCCACTTAGAGGTCCATCATTCCTCTTTCGATCCGCGCTATCCACATCTCTCTACCCTAATCCACTCTCCTGGTATTCCTGTTTTTATAAAGGACTCTGCCTCTCAGACGGATAGCCTTATGTATGAATAGTATATGATAGTCTATGGATAGTAAGGTCTGATGAGGTATATTTGTACTATTTTGAACACACACACACACACACACACACACACACACACGAAGAAGAAGAAGAAGAAGAAGAAGAAGAAGAAGAAGTACTATTATAACTACTATTACTACTACTACTACTACTACTATTACTACTACTACTACTACTGTTAGCATTAGGCCTGTCCATCTATATATGCCTCTGCATCTATGTAATTACGTGTTGGATGTAACTACTGTAACCTCCTGCTCAAGTTTTTTTTTAGAATTATTAATAAAGTCCAATTTTTAGGTATTTTTGGGGTTTGTTTTGACGCCTCTCTCTCTCTCTCTCTCTCTCTCTCTCTCTCTCTCTCTCTCTCTCTCTCTCCTATAGTCTGGATCATATGGGGTCTGTGTGGTCTATGTGTGTCTATGTAAATCTATGTAAACCTCTCATGTACAGCAAGAGCAAGAGCAAGGGCTAAAAGGGGTGCAGCCTGTGTAGGGAGGGAGCGAGAATGTGATAGATTGGGTACATGACGGGTTGAAAACGACGCCCAAGACCCAGACCAGGACCAAGAGGCGATGCATCTATGTAAATCTATGTAAACCTCTCATGTACAGCAAGAGCAAGAGCAAGGGCTAGAAGGGGTGCAGCCTGTGTAGGGAGGGAGCGAGAATGTGATAGATTGGGTACATGACGGGCTGAAAACGACGCCCGAGACCCAGACCAGGACCAAGAGGCGGTGCATCTATGTAAATCTATGTAAACCTCACATGTACAGCAAGAGCAAGAGCAAGGGCTAGAAGGGGTGCAGCCTGTGTAGGGAGGGAGCGAGAATGTGATAGATTGGGTACATGACGGGTTGAAAACGACGCCCAAGACCCAGACCAGGACCAAGAGGCGGTGCATCTATGTAAATCTATGTAAACCTCACATGTACAGCAAGAGCAAGGGCTAAAAGGGGTGCAGCCTGTGTAGGGAGGGAGCGAGAATGTGATAGATTGGGTACATGACGGGTTGAAAACGACGCCCAAGACCCAGACCAGGACCAAGAGGCGATGCATCTATGTAAATCTATGTAAACCTCACATGTACAGCAAGAGCAAGAGCAAGGGCTAGAAGGGGTGCAGCCTGTGTAGGGAGGGAGCGAGAATGTGATAGATTGGGTACATGACGGGTTGAAAACGACGCCCAAGACCAGGACCAAGAGGCGATGCATCTATGTAAACCTCTCATGTACAGCAAGAGCAAGAGCAAGGGCTAAAAGGGGTGCAGCCTGTGTAGGGAGGGAGCGAGAATGTGATAGATTGGGTACATGACGGGTTGAAAACGACGCCCAAGACCCAGACCAGGACCAAGAGGCAACAATAACAATGACGTAATAGCAGTTGTAGTAGTTGCCTCAGTGCTCACCTCCGTAACATTAAATTAAGACCCTCCTCCTTCTCTTCTTCCTCTTCTTCTTCTTCTTCTTCCTTCCTCCTCCTCCTCCTCCTCTTCTTCTTCTTCCTTGCCTTCCTCCTCCTCCTCCTCTTCTTCTTCTTCTTCCTTCCCTTCCTCCTCCTCCTCCTCCTCTTCTTCTTCCTTGCCCTCCTCCTCCTCCCCCTCCTCCTCTTCTTCTTCTTCCTTGCCCTCCTCCTCCTCCTCTTCTTCTTCTTCTACCTTGCCCTCCTCCTCCTCCTCCTCTTCTTCCTTCCCTTCCTCCTCCTCCTCCTCTTCTTCTTCTTCTTTGCCCTCCTCCTCCTCCTCCTAATCTTTAATCCCCTACTACTACTACTACTACTACTACTACTACTACTACTACTACTACTACTACTACAATAGGTCGATATATAAACAGGCCGTTGGTAACAATATATATTTTAATGGCAGACGACAACAACAATAACAACAATAATAATAATAATAATAATAATAATAATAATAATAATAAAGTTACTTATATATATAATTACTGACTCTCCATTTGACGCAAGATTTGATCCTTAATTAGTCTGGTGGCTTTGGAGGCCCCGGGAATGATGAACCTGTGAAGTATAAGTAGTGGTAGTAGTAGTAGTAGTAGTAGTAGTAGTAGTAGTAGTAGTAGTAGTAGAAAGGGTAGTGAGGTTAGTGTCCGTAAATCTACTTATTAAAACAACAAACTACTTATGTAAAACTACTTATAAAAAACTACATATAAAAATCTACTTATAAAAAACTACTTATGAAAATCTACTTATGAAAAACTACTTATGAAAATCTACTTCTAAAATACTTATAAAAACTACTTATAAATCTACTTATAAAAATACTTAAACTACTTATAAATACTTATAAAAAAGCTGCTTACAAAAACTACTTATGAAAATCTATTTATAGAAATCTACTTATAGAAATGTACTTATAAAAAAACTACTTATAAAAGCAGTACTTATAAAAAAACTACTTGTAAAAAAACTACTTATAAAAAATCTACTTATACAAAACTATTTCAAAATCTACTTATAAAAACTACTTCAAAATCTACTTATAAAAAACTATTTATGAAAATCTACTTATAAACAATTACTTAAAAATCTACTTATAAAAAACTACTTATGAAAATCTACTTATAAAAAATTACTTATAAGTCTACTTATAAAAAACTACTTATAAAAATCTACTTATATACAAAACTACTTATAAAAAACATGTAATAAAAAAACTACCTATAAAAAGAGTACTTACAAAAACTACTTATAAAAATCTACTTATAAATTTACTTATAAAACAACAACAACACTACTAACCTGTCAATATCCACTACTACCAGCGAGCCAGCAGCAGAAGTAGCAGCAACATCAGTAGTAGTAGCAGTAGTAGTAGTAGTAGTAGTAGTAGTAGAGGGCTCCTCCTCACTTACAATCCCATACTTAAATGTGATCAACTCGGGATGTCTTTTCTTGGAAGTGATCTTAAGGATACTATTGAGGGAGTGGTTGGCTAGTAGTAGACCAGTAGTAGTAGTAGTAGTAGTAGTGGTAGTAGGTCCGTCCCTTACTACTAAGAGGCTGGTGTGGGTCAGGATCAAGGTGCTGGAAAAGGGACGGAAATAAGTTGAGTGGGTCGGAAATTTTGATTAAGTTTAACAGTATATGATATGTGGACAGTATATGATAGCTGGACATTATATGATATCTGGACAGTATATGATATCTGGACAGTATATGATAGCTGGACAGTATATGATATCTGGACAGTATATGATAGCTGGACAGTATATGATAGCTGGACAGTTGGACAGTATATGATAGGAGGACAGTATATGATAGGTGGACAGCATATGATAGCTGGACAGTATATGATAGCTGAACAGTATATAATAGGAGGACAGTATATGATAGGAGGACAGTATATGATAGGTGGACAGTATATGATAGGTGGACAGTATATGATAGGAGGACAGTATATGATAGCTGGACAGTATATGATAGCTGGACAGTATATGATATGTGGACAGTATATGATAGCTGGACAGTATATGATAGGACAGTATATGATAGCTGGACAGTATATGATAGCTGGACAGTATATGATAGGAGGACAGTATATGATAGCTGGACAGTATATGATAGCTGGACAGTATATGATAGCTGGACAGTATATGATTGGTGGACAGTATATGATAGGAGGACAGTATATGATAGGTGGACAGTATATGATAGGAGGACAGTATATGATAGGAGGACAGTATATGATAGCTGGACATTATATGATATCTGGACAGTATATAATAGGAGGACAGTATATGATAGGAGGACAGTATATGATAGGAGGACAGAATATGATAGCTGTCTCTCACCTCTTCTGCAGGTATCCGTTCTCCTTCACTTGGTGGCAGGGGAAGTGAGCCAGGACGTCCCCTTGCTTCAATCTCTCCCTCAGGTCCACTCGCTCTAATCCTCGCTCTAACTCTCCCTCTCGCTCTATCTCCCTCGCTCCGCCGAATGGTCCTTCTGCAATGGAAATAGTAGTAGTAGTAGTAGTAGTAGTAGTAGTAGTAGTAGTAGTAGTAGTAGTAGTAGTAGTTGTAGTAGTAGTAGTAAGATTTCAAACAACCACACTGAAGTAAATATATGCTTAATCATTTTTTTATTTTCACATCCCATCAAAAGATAGCTTGCTTGGTATGGTTAGAAAGCCCATTAAATTCCCTATCTTTCCATACCATTACCATTCCTTTCCTTTACGTTATGATAATTTGCTTGGTATGGTTAGAAAGCCCATTAAATTATCTATCTTTCTATACCATTACCATTTCCATAACCCACCCCATTACTGAGCTATGGGGCCATAAACTTAGGTGACCCAAACTTGACAAATAGATTTCCATCCAAGTTTTCATGTCACATCTCTTCACCTTTTCTTAATTTTCACTATTTTCCCTTCAATTTAAGATAGCTTGCTTGATATGATTAGAAAGTCCATTAAATTCTCTATTTTTCCATACCATTACCATTTCCATAACCTACCCCATTACTGGGCTATGGGGCTATGAACTTAGATGACCCAAATCTGACAAATAGATTTCCATGCAAGTTTTCATGTCACCTCTTCACTTTTTCTTAATTTTCACTATTTTCCCATCAATTTAAGATAGCTTGCTTGGTATGGTTAGAAAGCCTATTAACTTCTCTATCTTTCCATACCATTACTATTTCCATAACCCACCCCATTACTGGGCTATGGGGCTATGAACTTAAATTACCCAAATCTGACAAATAGATTTCCATGCAAGTTTTCATGTCACACCTCTTCACTTTTTCTTAATTTTCACTATCTTCACAATAATTCAAGATAGTTTGCTTAATATGGTTAGAAAGATCATTAAATTCCCTATCTTTCTATACTATTCCCATTTCCATAACCCACCCCATTACTGAGCTATGGGGCCATGAACTTAGGTGACCCAAGCCCGACAATAGATTTCCATGCAAGTTTTCATGTCACATCTCTTCACATTTTCTTATTTTTCACAATCTTCTCATTAATTTAAGATAGCTTGCTTGGTATGGTTAGAAAGCCTATTACATTTCCTATCTTTCCATACCATTACCATTTCCATAACTCACCCCATTACTGAGCTATGGGGCCATGAACTTAGATGACCCAAATCTGACAACAGATTTCCATGCAAGTTTTCATGTCACACCTCTTCACATTTTCTTATTTTTTACCATCTTTCCTTTACTTTAAGATAATTTGCTTGGTATGGTTAGAAAGCCAATTACATTCCCTATTTTTCATAGCATTACCATCTCCATATCCCATCTCATTACTGAGCTATGGGGCCATAAACTCAGATGACCCAAACCAGAACATGGAATTTTATCTCACATTTTGCTCTCACACCTCCCTACTTTTTCAAACTTTTCACTAATTTCCCGCCATCTTTACAAACTTTCCTTTATATGGTTTAAAAGCCCATGAAATTCCCTATCCACCCATACCATTCCCATTCCCATAACCCAACCCATTACTGAGCTATGGGGCCATAAACTCAGATGACCCAAACCAGAACATGAAATTTTATCTCACATTTCGCTGTCACATCTCCCTACTTTTTCCAACTTTTCACTACTTTCCCGCCACCTTTACAAACTTTCCCTTACATGGTTGAAAAGCCAATTAAATTCCCTATCCACCCATACCATTCCCATTCCCATAACCCACCCCATAAGTGAGCTATGGGGCCATAAACTCAGATGACCCAAATTAGAACGAGAAATTTTACCCCACTTTTTGCTGTCACACCTCCCTACTTTTTCCAACTTTTCACTACTTTCCCGCCACCTTTACAAACTTTCCTTTACATGGTTGAAAAGCCAATTAAATTCCCTATCCACCCATACCATTCCCATTCCCGTAACACATACCATTACTGAGCTATGGGGCCATAAACTTAGATGACCCAAACCCGAACAAGAAATTTTATCTCACATTTTGCTCTCACACCTCCCTACTTTTTCAAACTTTTCACTAATTTCCCGCCATCTTTACAAACTTTCCTTTACATGGTTGAAAAGCCAATTAAATTCCCTATCCACCCATACCATTCCCATTCCCGTAACCAACCCCATTACTGAGCTATGGGGCCATAAACTCAGATGACCCAAACCAGAACATGGAATTTTATCTCACATTCTGCCATCACACCTCCCTACTTTTTCCCACTTTTCACTACTTTCCCGCCACCTTTACAAACTTTCCTTTACATGGTTGAAAAGCCCATGAAATTCCCTATCCACCCATACCATTCCCATTCCCGTAACCCACCCCATAAGTGAGCTACAGGGCCTTGAAATAGTAGTAGAAGTAGTAATAGTTACCATCCTCCTCATCCTCAATGCTGAAAACATCACTTAAATTCCTGTAGAGCTTCCCCTTGTCGGCGCTACTTATATGCCGCCTGGCCTTATAAGTAGCTGTAGTAGTAGTAGTAGCAGTAGTAGTAGTAGTAGTAGTAGTAGTTTCAGCAGCTGGGTTGGTTATGTATTCAACCAGCTTCTCCTTGACTTCTGCTGACTGTAAAGTAGAATGGTAGTTTTATAAGTAGTAGTAGTAGTAGTAGTAGTAGTAGTAGTAGTAGTAGTAGTAGTAGTAGTAGTAGTAGTAGTAGTAGTAGTAGTAGAAGAAGAAAAAGAAGGAGGAGGAGGAGGAGGAGGAGGAGGAGGAGGAGGAGGAACACAAAGGAACACAAAGGAAGAACAAACAACAGCAGACTGCTGGTCCTTACGAGGTTGTTTGTGACAAGCTACACTAACTATCTAATCAAAGGTGGAAGATGAAGGACAGCAAAGGCGAAGGCTCCTCCCCACCCCCCCATCCCTGCAGCCAAGGCTGGCAGGAAAGGAAAAAGAACCATGCAGCATGGAAAAACTGCATGGAAATTTATGTAGGAAAGAGGAAAGAACTACCATTACTGCTACCACTAACCGGGCGATAAAAGCGGACAAGGACACCAGTATTCGAAAGAACTTAACGTTATTACGACAATGAGTAATATCTTAGTTGCTGGTTGGATTCAAAACACTTGTCTAATCTATTCTTGAAGGCCGTAACTGTTGTACTATCAACGACATCACAAGGTAGAGAGTTCCAAACATTAACAACTCCATTGAAGAAGAAGTGTTTAGCTTCGTGCGACGAGAATCTTTTACCACTTATCTTCAAATTGTGATTTCTTCTTGTTCTATTTGATCGATCAATTGTAAAGTAATCTTCCGCATTAATATCACTGTATCCTTTAAACATTTTAAACACTTCTATCAGATCGCCTCGCATTCTTCGGTTTGAAAGGCTGAATAAATTTACTTCTTTAAGCTTTTGTTCATATGACAAATTTCTCAACCTAGGAATCATCTTTGTTACTCTTCGTTGGACCCGTTCCAACTTTTCTATGTCTTTTCTGTAGTAGGGAGACCAAAACTGTACACAGTACTCTAGACGGGGTCGAACCAACGAATTATACAGTTTTAATATTACTTTTTCCGATTTATTATTAAAGACTCGTCCGATGAAGCCAAGCAATTTGTTTTCAGTTTTAACTACCTCTGAACAATGCTGACCGGGCTTTAAATCGCTTGATATAGTGATTCCAAGATCCTTTTCTTCACTTACTGCAGAAAGTTGTTGGCCATTCTTACGCATCGAAGCGATTGTTATTTTTTCCGATGTGCAACACTTTACATTTGTCAACGTTAAATTTCATTTGCCATTGACTGGCCCAACGTGCAAGTCCATCTAGGTCTGACTGTAAGGCTTCTTCGTTGAGTGTCGCAGTTACTTGACTAGCAATTTTTGGGTCATCAGCAAATTTTGATACTTTGCAAGTGAGCCCATCATCGATATCATTAACATAAATTAAGAAGAGCATGGGGCCAAGCACTGAGCCTTGAGGTACGCCGCTTTTGACATCGAGCCAGTTAGATGTAACACCGTTTAGAACTACTCTCTGTTTCCGCTCAGAGAGCCAGTCCGCAAGCCAATTGTGAATGTTACCCGAGGAGGAAGAGGTGGAGGAGGAGGAGGAGGAGGAGGAGGAGGAGGAGGAGGAGGAGGAGGAGGAGGAGGTGGAGGAGGAGGAGGAGGAAGAGGAGGAGAAAGAAGAACAACAACAACAAAATCCCTCTCTCTCTCTCTCTCTCTCTCTCTCTCTCTCTCTCTCTCTCTCTCTCTCTCTCTCTCTCTCTCTCTCTCTCTCTCTCTCTCGCTCGCTCTAACACACTCACCCTGGATTTTAGAGCGAGGGAAAGCGACGAGAACTTCCCGGATAGCCCACTGCCGCCCTCCCTCTCTCTCTCTCGCTCCCTCTCGCTCTCCCTCTCTCTGAGCGAGGCCGAGGGGAGGCGGGGGGAGGGGGGGGCTGGCTGGGGGGGGAGGGGGGGGCGGGGGGAGCACACCAGGCAGGACTTTCGGCAGTGGTCTGAGAGGCTGCCGTCGAGGTCCTGGAGGAGTTCGCGGTGAAGAGCTGAAACGAGGGAGAGAGAAAGGGTTAGATAAGTCGCTCTATCTCTCGCTCTAATCCCCCCACTCGCTCCATCTCCCACCAGTGGATAGTAGAGGGATGGTACTACCTGCACATAGAATAGTAGCCGGATAGTAGTAGTAGTTTCTGCGTTATGACCATTTAAACTTTGTAGATTGAGAGAAAAATAGTTGGAGTAAAATGGAAGTGAGGGAGAGAAAGGGTTAGTTTTCTCGCTCTATCTCTCGCTCTAATCCCCCCACTCGCTCCATCTCCCCACCAGTGGATAGTAGAGGGATGGTACTACCTGCACACCGAATAGTAGCCGGATAGTAGCTGTAGTTTCTGAGTTATGACCATTTGAATTTAGGAATACAAAAGGAGGTATGACATTAAATATTGAATGGATATCCAGAATCTGGATTGGGTCTTGCTAGTTCATGGTCCCATAGCTCAGTAATGGGATAAGTTATGGGAATGGAAATAGTGTGATAAGATAGAGAATTTAATTGGCTTTCTAACCATAGCAAGCAAACTATCTTAAAGTGAAGAGAAGATAGTGAAAAATGGAAAAAAGTGAAGAAGTATGACATGAAAAACTGCATGGAAATTTGTATTCTGGTTTTGATGGTCTAAGTTCATGGTCCCATAGTTAAGTTATAGGATAAGTTATGGGAATGGAAATAGTGTGGAAAGATAGAGAATTTAATTGGCTTTCTAACCATACCAAGCAAACTATCTTGAAGCGAAGGCAAGATAGTGAAAAAGGGGAAAAACTGAAGAGGTGTGACATGAAAAACTGCATGTAAATCTCTAATGTGGTTTGGGTCATCCTAATTCATGGTCCCATAGCTCAGTAATGGGAGAAGTTATGGGAATGGGAATGGTATAAAAAGATAGGGAATTTAATTAGCTTTCTAACCATACCAAGCAAAGTGTATTTAAGTGAAGGGAAAATAGTGAAAAATGGGAAATAGTGAAGAGATGTGATATGAAAAACTGCATGGAAATTTGTAGTCTGGTTTTGGTGGTCTAAATTCATGGTCCCATAGCTCAGTAATGGGATAAGTTATGGGAATAGGAATAGTATGATAAGATAGAGAATTTAATTGGCTTTCTAACCATACCAAGCAAACTATCTTAAATAACCCATATAAGCCCTGGTTGCATTTTTCACAACACAAAAACAAGTAGGTATCGTGTATTTTGTTAGGCTTAAGCTCCCTTCACTAGTAAATTGTAAGATTATGGATAAAATGATACATCCCTATTCTATCATATTTGCTGAATGGCGGAAACAGGAAAGAATTTGAGATTGAGTCACATATGTTTAGTTTTTTGTGAATTTCTCTGTTTGTGTGCGTGTGTGTGCGTGTGTCCATGTGTGTGTGTGTGCGGGAAGGGTGTGTGTATGTGTGTGTGGAGTGGGAGCGAGAGGGGTTGAGAGGGAGGGGTGTGAGAGGGGGTCAAAGTGAGAGGGATTTTGTGAGTGTGAAACAGGAAAAAATTTGAGATTGAGTCACATATGTTTGTTTTTTTGTGAATTTCTCTGTTTGTGTGCGTGTGTGTGCGTGTGTCCATGTGTGTGTGTGTGCGGGAAGGGTGTGTGTACGCGTGTGTGGAGTGGGAGTGAGAGGGGTCGAGAGGGAGGGGTGTGAGAGGGGGTCAAAGTGAGAGGGATTTTGTGAGTGTGAAACAGGAAAAATTTGAGATTGAGTCACATATGTTTGGTTTTTTGTGAGTTTCTCTGTTTGTGTGCGTGTGTGTGCGTGTGTCCATGTGTGTGTGTGTGCGGGGAGGGTGTGTGTACGCGTGTGTGGAGTGGGAGCGAGAGGGGTCGAGAGGGAGGGGTTTGAGAGGGGGTCAAAGTGAGAGGGATTTTGTGAGTGTGAAACAGGAAAAAATTTGAGATTGAGTCACATATGTTTGTTTTTTTGTGAATTTCTCTGTTTGTGTGCGTGTGTGTGCGTGTGTCCATGTGTGTGTGTGTGCGGGAAGGGTGTGTGTACGCGTGTGTGGAGTGGGAGCGAGAGGGGTTGAGAGGGAGGGGTGTGAGAGGGGGTCAAAGTGAGAGGGATTTTGTGAGTGTGAAACAGGAAAAATTTGAGATTGAGTCACATATGTTTAGTTTTTTGTGAGTTTCTCTGTTTGTGTGCGTGTGTGTGCGTGTGTCCATGTGTGTGTGTGTGCGGGAAGGGTGTGTGTGCGTGTGTGTGCGTGTGTCCATGTGTGTGTGTGTGCGGGAAGGGTGTGAAGAGAATTGATATGAAAAACTGCATGGAAATTTGTAGTCCAGTTTTGGTGGTCTAAGTTCATGGTCCCATAGTTAAGTTATAAAATACGTTATGGGAATGGAAATGGTGTGAAAAGATAGGGAATTTAATTGGCTTTCTAACCATACCAAGCAAACTGTATTTAAGTGAAGGAAAGATAGTGAAAAATGGGGAATAGTGAAGAGATGTGACATGAAAAATTGCATGAAAATTTGTATTCTGGTTTTGATGGTCTAAGTTCATGGTCCCATAGTTAAGTTATAAGATAAGTTATGGGAATGGGAATGGTGTGAAAAGATAGGAAATTTAATTGGCTTTCTAACCATACCAAGCAAACTGTATTTATGTGAAGGGAAAATAGTAAAAAATGGGAAATAGTGAAGAGGTGTGACATGAAAAATTGCATGAAAATTTGTATTCTGGTTTTGATGGTCTAAGTTCATGGGGCCATAGATCGGAAATGGGAAGAGGTATGGAAATGGGAATGGTGTAAAAAGATAGAGAATTTAATTGGCTTTCTAACCATACCAAGCAAAGTGTATTTAAGTGAAGGGAAAATAGTGAAAAATGGGAAATAGTGAAGAGATGTGATATGAAAACCTGCATGGAAATTTGTAGTCCGGTTTTGGTGGTCTAAGTTCATGGTCCCATAGTTAAGTTATAAGATAAGTTATGGGAATGGGAATGGTGTAAAAAGATAGGGAATTTAACTGGCTTTCTAACCATACCAAGCAAAGTGTATTTAAGTGAAGGGAAGATAGTGAAAAATGGGAATTAGTGAAGAGATGTGACATGAAAAACTGCATGGAAATTTGTATTCTGGTTTTGATGGTCTAAGTTCATGGTCCCATAGTTAAGTTATAAGATAAGTTATGGGAATGGGAATGGTGTAAAAAGATAGGGAATTTAACTGGCTTTCTAACCATACCAAGCAAAGTGTATTTAAGTGAAGGGAAGATAGTGAAAAATGGGAATTAGTGAAGAGATGTGACATGAAAAACTGCATGGAAATTTGTATTCTGGTTTTGATGGTCTAAGTTCATGGTCCCATAGTTAAGTTATAAGATAAGATATGGGAATGTGAATGGTGGAAAAGATAGGAATTTAACTGGCTTTCTAACCATACCAAGCAAAGTGTATTTAAGTGAAGGGAAGATAGTGAAAAATGGGAATTAGTGAAGAGATGTGACATGAAAAACTGCATGGAAATTTGTATTCTGGTTTTGATGGTCTAAGTTCATGGTCCCATAGTTAAGTTATAAGATAAGTTATGGGAATGGGAATGGTGTAAAAAGATAGGGAATTTAACTGGCTTTCTAACCATACCAAGCAAACTGTATTTAAGTGAAGGGAAGATAGTTAAAAATGGAAAAAAGTGAAGAAGTATGACATGAAAAACTGCATGGAAATTTGTATTCTGGTTTTAATGGTCTAAGTTCATGGTCCCATAGTTAAGTTATAAGATAAGTTATGGGAATGGGAATGGTGTAAAAAGATAGAGAATTTAACTGGCTTTCTAACCATGTCAAGGAAAGTGTATTTAAGTGAAGGGAAAATAGTGAAAAATGGGAAATAGTGAAGAAGTGTGACATGAAAAACTGCATGGAAATTTGTATTCTGGCTTTGGTGGTCTAAATTCATGGTCCCATAGCTCAGACATGGGAAGAGCTGTGGGAATGGGAATGGTGTGAAAGGATAGGGAATTTAACT
>NW_026111557.1:25000-55000 GCF_024679095.1 Eriocheir sinensis | reverse complement strand
AGAGAGAGAGAGAGAGAGAGAGAGAGAGAGAGAGAGAGAAAATTCTAATTCATTATTTACACACACACACACACACACACACACACACACACACACACACACACACACACAGAGAGAGAGAGAGAGAGAGAGAGAGAGAGAGAGAGAGAGAGAGAGAGAGAGAGAGAGAGAGAGAGAGAGAGAGAGAGAGAGAGAGAGAGAGAGAGAGAGAGAGAGAGAGAGAGAGAGAGAGAGAGAGAGAGAGAGAGAGAGAGAGAGAGAGAGAGAGAGAGACAGAGAGAGAGACAGAGAGAGAGAGAGAGAGAGAGAGAGAGAGAGAGAGAGAGAGAGAGAGAGAGAGAGAGAGAGAGAGAGAGAGAGAGAGAGAGAGATTCATGTGATTATTTACACACACACACACACACACACACACACACACACACACACACACACACACAGAGAGAGAGAGAGAGAGAGAGAGAGAGAGAGAGAGAGAGAGAGAGAGAGAGAGAGAGAGAGAGAGAGAGAGAGAGAGAGAGAGAGAGAGAGAGAGAGAGAGAGAGAGAGAGAGAGAGAGAGAGAGAGAGAGAGAGAGAGAGAGAGAGAGAGAGAGAGAGAGAGAGAGAGAGAGAGAGAGAGAGAGAGAGAGAGAAAATTTCAATTCATGTGATTATTTACACACACACACACACACACACACACACACACACACACACACACACAAAAACACACACACAAAAAAACACACACACATAAAACGCACACACAAAAAACTGCACACACACCAAAAAACGCACATAAACACACACACACCAAAAAACGCACACAGACGCACATACCTTCCTGTACGTACACGGGGTCCTGTGTACGTAAAACCGGGCGAGGGAGCAGAAGTCCAGCACATCGTGTACGCGTAGGCTCGACGGAATACTCGTGAGCGCGTTGACTATGTGCGTCTTGCTGTCCGCGCACATGGCCAAGATCTGGTCCCTGTGTGTGTGTGTGTGTGTGTGTGTGTGTGTGTGTGAAAAAAATACGTACATGAATAGACGTCTCTCTCTCACCTTGCATTAATGAGAATTACTATTGCCAGAAATAGTACAAAAAACGGGTCCTTTTCCTGTAGATACACGTCCCACACGGCTAGTACACTATCCAGGGGGCAGGTGGCAGCGAATAGGCTCCTCACCTGCAGAATAGTACCAGTAGTAGTAGTAGTAGTAGTAGTAGTAGTAGTAGTAGTAGTGATAGGAAAGATTAGAATGCAATTTTTCCATTTTAAATTTTCATATCTCTTCACTTTTTGCTATTTTTCACTAGTTTCCCTTAATATTTACAAACTTTCCTTTATATGGTTGAAAAGCCAATTAAATTCCCTATCCACCCATACCATTGCCATTACCATATCTTGTCCCATTACCGAGCTATGGGGCCATGAACTCAGATAACCCATACCAAGACATTCAATATTACTTCATTTTTCATTTTCATATCTCTTGATATTTTGCTATTTTTCACTAGTTTTCTTTAATATTTGCAAACTTTCCTTTATATGGTTGGAAAGCCAATTAAATTCCCTATCCAACCATATCATTGCCATTACCATATCTTGTCCTGTTACTGAGCTATGGGGCCATAAACTTAGACGACCTATAGCAAGACATTCAATTTTTCCATTTTAAATTTTCATATCTCTTTACTTTTTACTATTTTTCACTAGTTTTCTTTAATATTTGCAAACTTTCCTTTATATGGTTGGAAAGCCAATTAAATTCCCTATCTTCCCATATCATTGCCATTACCATATCTTGTCCTGTTACTGAGCTATGGGGCCATGAACTCAGATAACCCATAGCAAGACATGCAATTTTTCCATTTTTCATTTTCATATCTCTTCACTTTTTGCTATTTTTTACTAGTTTTCTTTAATATTTGCAAACTTTCCTTTATATGGTTGGAAAGCCAATTAAATTCCCTATCTTCCCATACCATTGCCATTACCATACCTTGTCCCATTACTGAGCTATGGGGCCATGAACTTAGACGACCTATAGCAAGACATGCAATTTTTCCATTTTAAATTTTCATATCTCTTGACATTTTGCTATTTTTCACTAGTTTCCCTTAATATTTACAAACTTTCCTTTATATGGTTGAAAAGCCAATTAAATTCCCTATCCACCCACACCATTCCCATTACCATATCTTGTCCTGTTACCAAGCTATGGGGCTATGAACTTAGACAACCTATAGCAAGACATTCAATATTTTCATTTTTCATTTTCATATCTCTTCACTTTTTTCTATTTTTCACTAGTTTTCTTTAATATTTGCAAACTTTCCTTTATATGGTTGGAAAGCCAATTAAATTCCCTATCCAACCATACCACTGCCATTCCTATAACTCCTCCCATAACCGAGTAATGGCCCCATCAAGTAAGACAACAAAACCCAGACTCTAGATTTTCATGCAATTTTTTATGTCACACCTCTCTACATTTTCCAACTTTTCAATACTTCCTTGCCATCTTTACAAACTTTCCTTTATATGGTTGAAAAGCCAATTAAATTCCCTATCTTCCCATATCATTGCCATTACCATACCTTGTCCCATTACTGAGCTATGGGGCCATGAACTCAGATAACCCATACCAAGACATGCAATTTTTCCATTTTAAATTTTCATATCTCTTGACATTTTGCTATTTTTTACTTGTTTTCTTTAATATTTGCAAACTTTCCTTTATATGGTTGGAAAGCCAATTAAATTCCCTATCTTCCCATATCATTGCCATTACCATACCTTGTCCTGTTACTGAGCTATGGGGCCATGAACTCAAATAACCCATAGCAAGACATTCAATTTAACCCATTTTTCATTTTCATATCTCTTCACTTTTTGCTATTTTTTACTAGTTTTCTTTAATATTTACAAACTTTCCTTTATATGGTTGAAAAGCCAATTAAATTCCCTATCCAACCATACCATTACCATTCCCATAACTTGCCCCATTACTGAGCTATGGGGCCATGAATTAGAAAGACACAAACCAGAGTCTAGATTTTCATGCAATTTTTCATGTCACACCTCTCTATATTTTCCAACTTTTCACTACTTTCCCGCCATCATTATAAACTTTCCTTTATATGGTTAGAAAGTCAATTAAATTTCCTATTCAACCACACCATTACCATTCCCATAACTCCTCCCATAACCGAGCAATGGCCCCATAAACTGAGACAACAAAAAACAGACTCTAGATTTTCATGTCACACCTCTCTACATTTTCCAACTTTTCACTACTTTCCCGCCATCTTTACAAACTTTCCTTTATATGGTTGGAAAGCCAATTAAATTCCCTATTCAATCATACCATTGCCATTCCCATAACTCTCCCCATAACCGAGCAATACCCCCATAAACTAAAAACACACTCTAGATTTTCATGCAATTTTTCATGTCACACTTCCCAACATTTTCCAAGTTTTCACTACTTTCCCGCCATCTGTACAAACTTTCCCTTATATGGTTAGAAAGCCAATTAAATTCCCTATCCAACCATACCATTACCATTCCCATAACCCCTCCCATAACCGAGCAATACCCCCATAAACTAAAAACACACTCTAGATTTTCATGCAATTTTTCATGTCACACCTCTCTACTTTTTCCAACTTTTCACTACTTTCCCGCCATCTGTACAAACTTTCCCTTATATGGTTAGAAAGCCAATTAAATTCCCTATCCAACCATACCATTATCATTCCCATAACCCCTCCCATAACCGAGCAATGGCCCCATAAAGTAACCCCAAACAAACTGAACCTTACCCAAGAAGTCGCAAACATATCCATAGTTATTCTGCGAGAGTCCAAGAAATTTGCTAACTCAGGGTCATGGTAGAGCAGCAGGAGCCTTAGCAGGTGGTAGATGGGCGCCCCTAACTCAGTGTCCCTGGAAGTAGCAGAAGCAGTAGTAGTAGTAGTAGTAGTAGTAGTAGTAGTAGTAGTAGTAGAGCAAAATGGCTGACAAAAAGCTTATTATAATCACTATTTTCTCCTATTTCCAGACCATCGCCGGGGCTGTGACTATCCATGGAAATAGTCAAAGGGCTAAACTATCCATCCCCACCTTGGAAATGGCTGGAAATAGTCTGGAAATGGGAGAAATGGGGCTTTGAAATGGGGTGTTTATGGCAGCCTTTCCCTTACTTTTCAAAATGGTGGAAAAAAGTTTATCATTATTGCTATTTTCTCCTATTTCCAGACTATCGCCAGGGCTGTTACTATCCATGGAAATAGTTAAAGGGCTAAACTATCCACCCCCACCTTGGAAATGGCTGGAAATTGTCTGGAAATGGGAGAATTGGGGCTTTGAAATGGGGTGTTGATGGCAGCATTTCCCTTACTTTTCAAAATGGAGGACAAAAAGTTTATCATTATTGCTATTTCCTCCTATTTCCAGACCATCGCCAGGGCTGTGACTATCCAAGGAAATAGTCAAAGGGCTAAACTATCCATCCCCACCTTGGAAATGCCTGGAAATAGTCTGGAAATGGGAGAAATGGGGCTTTGAAATTGGCTATTGCTACCCCAAGTCTCACCTCGGAACATATCTCTCTCTCAGCTCTTGGAAGCAGAGATAGGCCGCTTCAGCAGGCAACTTCGCGCCCAGCAGAGGCAGCAGAAGGTCAGCCCAGTAGGAGTCAGGGTTGTAGGAGATGTTCCGCACCTTGCAATAGTGTGTGAAGATACTCTCGACATCACAAAGAACAGACACCTTATCATCTTCCTCATTCCCAAGTTTGTCTGTAAAAATTTGGCGTGTGTTTAACCCTCATTTTCTCACATTAAAGCTAGCTCTAACTCACTCTCCCATATACCAAAACGTAGCTAAACCATCCTTCTCTCTAATGCACTATCTCCCATCGACCTCTGCTCCCTCACCTTAGAGCTATCTCACTTTTTCTCACAACATGTCACTCACCAACGCTCACATATTTTAGTCTTTGAAAAATTTTGTCTGTTTTTAACCCTCATTTTCTCACATTAAAGCTAGCTCTAACTCACTCTCCCATATACCAAAACGTAGCTAAACCATCCTTCTCTCTAATGCACTATCTCCCATTGACCTCCACTCCCTCACCTTAGAGCTATCTCACTTTTTCTCACACCATGTCACTCACCAAAACTCACATATTTTAGTCTTTGAAAATTTTTGTCTGTCTTTAACCTTCATTTTCTCACATTAAAGCTAGCTCTAACTCACTCTACCATACACCAAAATGAAGGCAAATCATCCCTCTCTCTAATGCATCCACCCGCACCTCTCTATCCTATCTCACTTTTGAGCTATCTCACTTTTTCTCACAACATGTCACTCACCAAAACTCACATATTTTAGTCTTTGAAAATTTTTGTCTGTTTTTAACCTTCATTTTCTCACATTAAAGCTAGCTCTAACTCACTCCACCACACACGGAAACGTAGCCCAAACATCCCTCTCTCTAATCCACTATCTCTCGCTCGCTCTCGCTCTCTCACATTAGAGCTATCTCACTTTTCTTACCGACAAGTGCCCGGCAGTCGCCTCGGATGACATCTTGTTCTTGTAGGTCAAATATTTGGTCAAACGTCGAGAAACTGCTTATTTTTGTTGCCCCTCCGAGACATAAGTGCCAAATCTGTAAGTAGTAGTAGTAGTAGTAGTAGTAGTAGTAGTAGTAGTAGTAGTACGAGATGAGTTATAAGTAAAAATGTTAAGTGTTATGACCATGAAATCTATAAAGAATAAATCTCTATAAAATTTTTGTCTATCTTTAACCCTCATTTTCTCACATTAAAGCTAGCTCTAACTTGGATTGCTTTACACCAAAACGTAGCCCAACCATCCCTCTCTCTAACCGTACCAAGAACACCCTGTAAAACTATCTCACTTTAGAGCCATCTCACTTTTTCTACAGGTATTTCCCAACAACACCCAAAACATTGCCTCTCTAAAGGTTTTATTAATCTTTAACCCTCATTTTCTCACATTAAAGCTAGCTCTAACTTGGATCACTTTACACCAAAACGTAGCCAAACAATCCCTCTCTCTAACCCTACCAAGAACACCCCGTAAAACTATCTCACTTTAGAGCTATCTCACTTTTTCTACAGGTATTTCCCATCGACAACACCCATAACACTGCCTCTCTAAAATTTTTGACTATCTTTAACCCTCATTTTCTCACATTAAAGCTAGCTCTAACTTGGATCGCTTTACACCAAAACATAGCCAAACTATCCCTCTCTCTAACCATACCAAGAACACCCTGTAAAACTATCTCACTTTAGAGCTATCTCACTTTTTCTACAGGTATTTCCCATCGACAACACCCATAACACTGCCTCTCTAAAATTTTTGTCTATCTTTAACCCTCATTTTCTCACATTAAAGCTAGCTCTAACTTGGATCGCTTTACACCAAAACGTAGCCCAACTATCCCTCTCTCTAACCCTACCAAGAACACCCCGTAAAACTATCTCACTTTAGAGCTATCCCGCTTTTTCTACAGGTATTTCCCATCAACAACACCCATAACATTGCCTCTCTAAAAGTTTTGTCAATCTTTAACCCTCATTTTCTCACATTAAAGATAGCTCTAACTTGGATTGCTTTACACCAAAACGTAGCCAAACAATCCCTCTCTCTAACCCTACCAAGAACACCCCGTAAAACTATCTCACTTTAGAGCTATCTCACTTTTTCTACAGGTATTTCCCATTGACAACACCCAAAACATTGTCTCTCTAAAAATTTTGGTCTATCTTTAACCCTGATTTTCTCACATTAAAGCTAGCTCTAACTCAGATTGCTATACACCAAAACGTAGCCAAACCATCCCTCTCTCTAACCGTACCAAGAACACCCCATAAAACTATCTCACTTTAGAGCTATCTCACTTTTTCTACAGGTATTTCCCATTGACAACACCCATAACATTGCCTCTCTAAAAGTTTTGTCAATATTTAACCCTAATTTTCTCACATTAAAGCTAGCTCTAACTTGGATTGCTTTACACCAAAACGTAGCCCAACTATCCCTCTCTCTAACCCTACCAAGAACACCCCGTAAAACTATCTCACTTTAGAGCTATCTCACTTTATCTACAGGTATTTCCCATCGACAACACTCAAAACATTGCCTCTCTAAAGGTTTTGTCAATCTTTAACCCTCATTTTCTCACATTAAAGCTAGCTCTAACTTGGATTGCTATACACCAAAACGTAGCCAAACCATCCCTCTCTCTAACCATACTAAGAACACCCCGTAAAACTATCTCACTTTTGAGCTGTCTCACTTTTTCTACAGGTATTTCCCATCAACAACACCCAAAACATTGCCTCTCTAAAGGTTTTGTCAATCTTTAACCCTCATTTTCTCACATTAAAGCTAGCTCTAACTTGGATTGCTTTACACCAGAATGTAGCCCAACAATCCCTCTCTCTAACCCTACCAAGAACACCCCGTAAAACTATCTCACTTTAGAGCTATCTCACTTTTTCTACAGGTATTTCCCATCAACAACACCCATAACATTGCCCCTCTAAAAGTTTTGTCAATCTTTAACCCTCATTTTCTCACATTAAAGCTAGCTCTAACTTGGATTGCTTTACACCAAAACGTAGCCCAACAATCCCTCTCTCTAACCCTACCAAGAACACCCTGTAAAACTATCTCACTTTAGAGCTATCTCACTTTATCTACAGGTATTTCCCATCAACAACACCCATAACATTGCCCCTCTAAAAGTTTTGTCAATCTTTAACCCTCATTTTCTCATATTAAAGCTAGCTCTAACTTGGATTGCTATACACCAAAACGTAGCCCAACCATCCCTCTCTCTAACCATACCAAGAACACCCCGTAAAACTATCTCACTTTAGAGCTATCTCACTTTTTCTACAGGTATTTCCCATCAACAACACCCATAACATTGCCCCTCTAAAAGTTTTGTCAATCTTTAACCCTCATTTTCTCACATTAAAGCTAGCTCTAACTTGGATTGCTTTACACCAAAACGTAGCCCAACAATCCCTCTCTCTAACCCTACCAAGAACACCCTGTAAAACTATCTCACTTTAGAGCTATCTCACTTTATCTACAGGTATTTCCCATCAACAACACCCATAACATTGCCCCTCTAAAAGTTTTGTCAATCTTTAACCCTCATTTTCTCACATTAAAGCTAGCTCTAACTTGGATTGCTATACACCAAAACGTAGCCCAACCATCCCTCTCTCTAACCGTACCAAGAACACCCTGTAAAACTATCTCACTTCAGAGCTATCTCACTTTTTCTACAGGTATTTCCCATCGACAACACCCATACTTAACACCTAACTATAACTTGCTATAACTACTGATACATTGGAGTTAGGATCATGAATTTTTAAGTGAAGGAAGGTCAACTAATACTCTAACTGCCATTTAAGTTATAGTCACTTATAACCAACACAAGGGAAGTTATAGACAAAAATGTTAAGTGTATTGAATTTTACAAGCAAGCCATTCCTTAAAATATGGATTGGTTCTGAAGTGGAGAATGGGGTCTTGGGTCTCTCTCTCTCTCTCTCTCTCTCTGTCTCTCTCTCTCTCTGTCTCTCTCTCTCTCTCAACCTAACCTAACATAATCTAAAACACACACTCTCTCTCTCTCTCTCTCTCTCTCTCTCTCTCTCTCTCTCTCTCTCTCTCTCTCAACCTAACCTAACATAATCTAACACACACAGTCTCTCTCAACCTAACCTAACATAATCAAACACACACAGTCTCTCTCTCTCTCTCTCTCTCTCTCTGAACCTAACCTAACTTAACCTAACATAATCTAACACAAACAATCTCTCTCTCTCTCTCTCCTCTCTCCTCTCTCCTCCTCCTCTCTCTCCCTTCCATCCCCATCCCATCCCTTCCCTGCCTCCTCCTCCTCCTCCTCCTCGTCCTCCTCCTCTTCCTCCTCCTCCTCCTCCTCCTCCTCCTCCTCCTCTTCTTACTTGGGCGCGATGTTCCTCCGGCAAGATTCTTCCTCTGGTAATGTTGACAATCTCTTCCTCATCTGAGCAGTCTGGTAACACTGCCTCCAATGCCAACAGCCTGCAAAATAGTAGTAGTAGTAGTAGTAGTAGTAGTAGTAGTAGTAGTAGTAGTAGTCAGGAAGGCCCATATCACTAGGTCTAAAAAAAATAAGTTTATCATTATTGCTATTTTCTCCTATTTCCAGACCATCGCCGGGGCTGTGACTATCCGTGGAAATAGTTAAAGGCTTGAACTATCCATCGCTGCCTGGGAAATGGCTGGAAATAGTCTGGAAATGGGAGAAATGGGGCTTTGAAATAGGGTGTTTATGGCAGCCTTTCCCTTACTCTTCAAAATGGTGGAAAAAAGTTTATCATTATTGCTATTTTCTCCTATTTCCAGACCATCGCCGGGGCTGTGACTATCCGTGGAAATAGTTAAAGGCTTGAACTATCCATCGCCACCTTGGAAATGTCGGGAAATAGTCTGGAAATGGGAGAAATGGGGCTTTGAAATAGGGTGTTTATGGCAGCCTTTCCCTTACTCTTCAAAATGGTGGAAAAAAGTTTATCATTATTGCTATTTTCTCCTATTTCCAGACCATTGCCGGGTCTGTGACTATCCATGGAAATATTTAAAGGCTTGAACTATCCATCACCACCTTGGACATTGCTGGAAATAATCAGGAAAGAGGAGAAATGGGGCTTTGAAATGGGGTGTTTATGGCAGCCTTTCCCTTACTCTTCAAAATGGTGTAAAATAGTTTATCATTATTGCTATTTTCTCCTATTTCCCGACCATCGCCGGGGCTGTGACTATCCGTGGAAATAGTTAAAGGCTTGAACTATCCATCGCCACCTTGGAAATGGCGGGAAATAGTCTGGAAATGGGAGAAATGGGGCTTTGAAATAGGGTGTTATTGCTACCATTTCCTTAGTATTAGTAGTCTGGCTCCTGGACGATAGTAGTAGTAATAGTAGAAGTAGTAGTAGTAGTAGTAGTAGTAGTAGTAGTTATTAGATTAAGTTAGGTTAGGTTAGAATGCCTTTACCAATATCACCCTTATTTCAAAGCCCCATTTCTCCCATTTCCAGACTATTTCCCGCCATTTCCCAGGCAGCGATGGATAGTTCAAGCATTTAACTATTTCCAGGGATAGTCACAGCCCCGGCGATGGTCTGGAAATAGGAGAAAATAGCAATAATGATAAAACTTTTTCTACTCCATTTTGCCACGTAACAGCTGATAGGGGGGAAAGGCTCCCATAAACACCCTATTTCAAAGCCCCATTTCTCCCATTTCCAGACTATTTCCACCCATTTACCAGGCAGCGGTGGATAGTTCAAGCCTTTAACTATTTCCACGGATAGTCACAGCCCCGGCGATGGTCTGGAAATAGGAGAAAATAGCAATAATGATAAACTTTTTCTCCTCCATTTTGCCACGTAACAGCTGACAGGGGGAAAGGCTGCCATAAACACCCCATTTCAAAGCCATATTTCTCCCATTTCCAGACTATTTCCAGACATTTCCCAGGCAGCGGTGGATAGTTCAAGCCTTTAACTATTTCCATGGATAGTCACAGCCCCGGCGATGGTCTGGAAATAGGAGAAAATAGCAATAATGATAAAACTTTTTCTACTCCATTTTACCACGTAACAGCTGATAGGGGGGAAAGGCTCCCATAAACACCCTATTTCAAAGCCCCATTTCTCCCATTTCCAGACTATTTCCCGCCATTTCCCAGGCAGCGGTGGATAGTTCAAGCCTTTAACTATTTCCAGGGATAGTCACAGCCCCGGCGATGGTCTGGAAATAGGAGAAAATAGCAATAATGATAAACTTTTTCTACTCCATTTTGCCACGTAACAGCTGATAGGGGGAAAGGCTGCCATAAACACCCCATTTCAAAGCCATTTTTTCCCTATTTCCAGACTATTTTCCGCCATTTCCAAGGTGGCGGTGGATAGTTCAAGCCTTTAACTATTTCCACGGATAGTCACAGCCCCGGCGATGGTCTGGAAATAGGAGAAAATAGCAATAATGATAAAACTTTTTCTCCTCCATTTTGCCACGTAACAGCTGATAGGGGGAAAGGCTCCCATAAACACCCCATTTCAAAGCCATATTTCTCCCATTTCCAGACTATTTCCAGCCATTTCCCAGGTGGCGATGGATAGTTCAAGCCTTTAACTATTTCCCGGGATAGTCACAGCCCCGGCGATGGTCTGGAAGTAGGAGAAAATAGCAATAATGATAAAACTTTTTCTCCTCCATTTTGCCACGTAACAGCTGATAGGGGGAAAGGCTGCCATAAACACCCCATTTCAAAGCCATTTTTTCCCTATTTCCAGACTATTTCCACCCATTTCCAAGGTGGCGATGGATAGTTTAACCCTTTAACTATTTCCCGGGATAGTCACAGCCCCGGCGATGGTCTGGAAGTAGGAGAAAATCGTCAAAATAGTCACCATGTTCCGTCCTCTCCTCCTTCCTCCTCGGCGGCCATGTTGGATACACATCGTTCGAGTGTGATTGTTTTTTTTATTTGTTTGTTCGTCTGTTGGTTGGATTAATTTATTTTCCTGTCAATTTCATCGTTTTATTTGTAGTTTATTGTCCGATTTATTTTTTGGGTGGTATATATTGCTGGGGTTTTTTTTTAATCATGTTCGAAAGCTTACCGGTAGGCTTATTATGAAAAAAAAAGCATTATTGAGATAGGCCTACCAGGGAATTGGAATTACATGTTTCTATTAGTGATGTAAAGGTCAAAACCGTAGTTAAGACCTGTCTGAGCTGGTGGGCTGATTCTATAATTCAGTCTTTATATATCTGCTCCCTTGAGTGTTTATATTTTTTTTAAGCACTTTTCTCCGGCTAGTATATCTTTTTTTTTTCCGGTATTTCGTTGGGGATATTTAGTTTCCTGTTACTACGTCTAAATGTGTCCTTAGTTCTATAACCACACTCCCTGGGGTTGGGATATCGTACGCTCCTCCATTCCCCATTGTTGTTTAATTATTTACAAGAACAAAACATCAATTAATCAGTCAATTTAAAGTCGTGGGAGCCTTTGGGAACCCACATGTAGTCTTTTTTCAGAAGCTAATATATTTTGACAATGGGCCCTTTTTGTTCTCGATCGGGCGTATTGAATTTATACTTCAAATACATATATATAGTTTACTAAGCACTCAGTATAATCACCTCTTTCCCGCTATATGAATTTAATACTTCGAGTAGATACAGAAATATATATTAATACTTTAAATAATCGTTGTAGTTCTCTCTCTCTCTCTCTCTCTCTCTCTCTCTCTCTCTCTCTCTCTCTCTCTCTCTCTCTCTCTCTCTCTCTCTCTCTCTCTCTCTCTCTCTCTCTGTCTGTCTCTCTCTCTGTCTGTCTGTCTGTCTCTCTCTCTCTCTCTCTCTCTCTCTCTCTCTCTCTCTCTCTCTCTCTCTCTCTCTCTCTCTCTCTCTCTCTCTCTCTTTCTGGAGAGTGAATTAGAGCTAGCTTTAATGTGAGAAAATGAGGGTTAAAAACAGACAAAAATTTTCAAAGACTATGTGAGTTTTGGTGATTGACATGTTGTGAGAAAAAGTGAGATAGCTCTAAGGTGAGGGAGTGGAGGTCGATGAGAGATAGTGCATTAGAGAGAAGGATGGTTTAGCTACGTTTTGGTATATGGGAGAGTGAATTAGAGCTAGCTTTAATGTGAGAAAATGAGAGTTAAAAACAGACAAAAATTTTCAGACGATGTGAGTTTTGGTGATTGACATGTTGTGAGAAAAAGTGAGATAGCTCTAAGGTGAGGGAGTGGAGGTCGATGGGAGATAGTGCATTAGAGAGAAGGATGGTTTAGCTACATTTTGGTATATGGGAGAGTGAATTAGAGCTAGCTTTAATGTGAGAAAATGAGGGTTAAAAACAGACAAAAATTTTCAGACGATGTGAGTTTTGGTGATTGACATGGTGTGAGAAAAAGTGAGATAGCTCTAAAGTGAGATAGGGGAGAGAGTTGGCGGTACATGCATTAAAGAGAGGGATGATTTGCCTTCCATAATATACATATACATATACATATACATAGAATTAATATGCAAGACACGGACATTTTCAACACACCAACACACCAACACACCACACAAACCGCTGTGCTGCATTGTGTCTTGGGAAGGGAAGGGAAGGGAAGGGAAGGGAAGTTTTGGGAAGGGAAGGGAAGGGAAGTCTTGGGAAGGGAAGGGAAGGGAAGGGAAGGGAGGGGAAGTCTTGGAAAGGGAAGGGAAGGGAAGTCTTGGGAAGGGAAGGGAAGGGAAGGGAAGTCTTGGGAATGGAAGGGAAGGGAAGGGAAGGAAGGAGGGGAAGTCTTGGGAAGGAAGGAAGGGAAAGGAAGGGAAGTCTTGGGAAGGAAGTCTTTGGAAGGAAGGAAGGAAGGAGGAAGTCTTGGGAAGGGAAGTCTTGGGAAGGGAAGTCTTTGGAAGGGAAGGGAAGGAGGGAAGTCTTGGGAAGGGAAGGAAGGAAGGAAGGGAAGGAGGGAAGTCTTGGGAAGGAAGGGAAGGAAGGAAGGAAGGAAGGAGGAAGTCTTGGGAAAGGAAGGGAAGGGAAGGGAAGGGAAGTCTTGGGAAGGGAAGGGAAGGGAAGGGAAGGGAAGGGAAGTCTTGGGAAGGGAAGGGAAGGGAAGGGAAGGGAAGTCTTGGGAAGGGAAGGGAAGTCTTGGGAAGGGAAGTCTTGGGAAGGGAAGTCTTTGGAAGGGAAGGGAAGGGAGGGGAAGTGATGGGAATGGAAGGGAAGGAAGGAAGGAAGGAGGAAGTCTTGGGAAGGGAAGGAAGGAAGGAAGGGAAGGGAAGTCTTGGGAAGGAAGGAAGGAAGGAAGGAGGAAGTCTTGGGAAGGAAGGGAAGGGAAGGAAGGAAGGAGGGAAGTCTTGGGAAGGAAGGAAGGAAGGAAAGGGAAGGAAGGAGGAAGTCTTGGGAAGGGAAGGAAGGGAAGGAAGGAAGTCTTGGGAAGGGAAGGAAGGAAGGAAGGAGGGGAAGTCTTGGAAAGGGAAGGGAAGGGAAGGGAAGGGAAGTCTTGGGAAGGGAAGGGAAGGGAAGGGAAGGGAAGGGAAGGGAAGGGAAGGGAAGGGAAGGGAAGGGAGGGGAAGTCTTGGGAAGGGAAGGGAAGGGAAGGGAAGTCTTGGGAAGGGAAGGGAAGAGAAGGGAAGGGAAGGGAAGGGAGGGGAAGTCTTGGAAAGGGAAGGAAAGGGAAGGGAAGGGAAGGGAAGTCTTGGGAAGGGAAGGGAAGGGAAACACATTCTTTCACTATATTCTATGGCTGTTTATTGTCCTTAAGGGAGATACATGGAGACAATCACGGGGCGTATATGTGATACAACTGTGTATATAGTCTAAGCAGTGACGTCAGCAGCGGGCAGCCTGGCTCAGCGCTGTGATTGCTCCTAATTTCTCCTTATGCTGAACCGTAAGAGACTTGGGAAATATGCCGCCCAGAAGCAGCCCGTAGTACAACTGTGTATATAGTCTAAGCAGTGACGTCAGCAGCGGGCAGCCTGGCTCAGCGCTGTGATTGCTCCTAATTTCTCCTTATGCTGAACCGTAAGAGACTTGGGAAATATGCCGCCCAGAAGCAGCCCGTAGTACAACTGTGTATATAGTCTAAGCAGTGACGTCAGCAGCGGGCAGCCTGGCTCAGCGCTGTGATTGCTCCTAATTTCTCGTGGAGGCCGGGCTGTGGAGGACTGGCTGAGGGCGCGGCCGGGCGTGGTGTTTGCCGGGCCAGGCAGGAACCCGGGCCGCTTCTGGAGGAGGGAGAGGAGGGGGCTGGGTTACTATATAGCATAGCTGGGCACGATAACAGAAATCCTTATTCCCGATAACCGATAACTGATAATGGAAAACCTTAACGGCGATAACCGATATTCGTTAACTAGAGACACAAATATAGGCGATACCCGATACCCGATATAAATCCACAATTCCGATACTAGCCAGCGATAAGTCCGATAGGCGAAAACGATATTATATTGATATTTCAGATAGAACAACACTGATGAGCTCAAATTTTCATTATCTGTATTTTAGGAAACTTACAAAATCTGAAAACCACTCGTTGACGCGTACCTATGGACGGTAATACTGGAAACCCTGAACCTGTTGTGTTATTTGGCGTCCCCACCGTCAAAAATCGTTTACAAACACTGGTCTCTCGTGAACTGTGCATGCTCAGACCAGCAAGCGTAGACCTGTACAGTCTCACAAAGCTTTTAAACCGTAATTAAGAGTTGCTGGAAGGCTGAATCAGACATACAGTACAACCATCCTCGCTGAACGACACTGTACGAGTTGTGTTTATATGTACAGAGTGTGTTCAGCGAGGATGGTGGTACTGTATGTCTGATTCAGCCTTCCAGAAACTCTTAATGGGTTAAAAAAGCTTTGTGAGACTGTACAGGGCTACGCCTACTGGTCTGAACAGTTCACGAGAGACCAGTGTTTGTAAGCACGATGGGACACCAAATAACAACACCGGGTGCCTTCAACACAAACCAAATTTCAGGCAGTGAATAACCATTTTGGGGCAAAGTTAAATGATTTTTCTCTTTGATATATTGATTTTTGAGTAACATAAAAAATAACCTAGTGTTTTAATGTTGATGATCTAAGTATGAAATCTCATCAGCGAAGATATTTCATACCCCGAAGGTTTTCCCACACACCGGGCGTCACGTATAGGAGGAGACAACGATTTTTTCTGAGAGGCGGAAAAAAGTATCGATTATCGCTGGTTTGGTTACAAAAGTTACGAAGATACCGATATATATTTAAATAAGTAGCGGATGACCGATAACCCGATTTTGTTGTCACCGATAAAGTATTGCGATAACGCCCAGCTGTGCTATATAGTGTTTATTATTATTATTATTATTATTATTATTAGTAGTAGTAGTAGTAGTAGTAGTAGTAGTAGTACTATTATTATTGTTGTTGTTGTTGTTGTTGTTGTGTTTGTTGTTGTTATCACCTCCCATACCGGCCTAAAACCTACTTATCAGTTAACATGAGCACACCAAGCGCGCTCACACACACACACACACACACACACACACACACACACACACACACAAACATACTTACGTCGATCCGTTTCTAGACGCATTCTGGGGTGAATTACGGTGTAGCGTCTGGTGCGAGAGTTGGGGGCGCGGTGCAGTTCCTATACGGCTGTGGCCAGGGGGCTTGTACTGCACGATAGGGGCACCCAGGTGGTGGTATGTCGGTTCTCCATCTCGACGCGCCGTAACCCACCACTTCCAGACTCAGCAGCTTGTCCGTGTTGACCCAATAGTGACACTCCCTCAATGTAAGACCACGCTGTATATGGAACTTCACAACTTCATTAGAGTGATACACATATATCCCCAACTCCCACCAGGCGGCTGTGTTGGTGAAGGGGAAGAGGCCGTCCTTGGGGAACCACGCGTCCAGGCTCACCGGTCCTGTGCTGGTGTCCGCTAGAACCTGTAGGCCCACGCCCATGAAGCCTTCCTCGGGCCACAGATACACGTCCTTGGAAAAACCACCATGAGAGATACTTTTCCCGACGGCCGTGGTGCTAATTTCCCCTTCTCCGAGCACTGTGACATTCTCGGTACATTGCTCGGTTGTCTGGGTCTGCACCGCCACCACCAGCACCGCCACCACCAGCAGGGAGAGGTGAGTGTTCCCTGGGGAGATCGGAGCCTTCATGGTCTGGCTGTGTGTGTCTGTGGGCGGCGGCGGGGCGTGTGTGTGTGTGTGTGTGTGTGTGTTGACGGGACGAACACCAGCGAGGAAGTGAGGCTCAGATGTTAGCACGCGCGTATATATATAGTGAGTCGGAGGTGCTCTCTCTCTCTCTCTCTCTCTCTCTCTCTCTCTCTCTCTCTCTCTCTCTCTCTCTAAACGGCCATTTTGCTAACCATGGTTCCAAAATCTACTGTAGCTGAGTGCTCATTCTCGTAGTAGTAGTAGTAGTAGTAGTAGTAGTAGTAGTAGTAGTAGTAGTAGTAGTAGTAGTAGTAGTTTATTACTTGGAAGGACGAGAAATATGACGCAAATAACTGTACAGCAAGCAAGGTCAAGGGGGTCTTAGGCCAGGGGTGGGAGGGGAGGAGCGGGGGTGTAAGAACCTGTCCAACACGATGCCTGGGGCTGAAAACCAGGAGAAGGCGGAAGAGCAGGAGCTGGGGAGGAGGGGAGGAGCTGGGGGCAGGAGTTGGGGGAGGAGAGGAGGGGCTCGGGGCAGGAGTTTGGGAGGAGGGGAGGAGCTCGGGGCAGGAGTTGGGGGAGGAGAGGAGGGGGCTGGGGGCCGCTTTGAGATCACGTGTGTTCATAATTCCTTCCCCTTCTGTCTCTCTCCGGCACATGACCACAGATGTTGTGTCCCGTCTCCTGGGGTCTGTTCCCTTCTATAATTCCTTCCCCTTCTGTCTCTCTCCGGCATATGACCACAGATGTCGTGTCCCGTCTCCTGGGGTCTGTTCCCTTCTCCTATAATTCCTTCCCCTTCTGTCTCTCTCCGGCATATGACCACAGATGTTGTGTCCCGTCTCCTGGGGTCTGTTCCCTTCTCCTATAATTCCTTCCCCTTCTGTCTCTCTCCGGCATATGACCACAGATGTCGTGTCCCGTCTCCTGGGGTCTGTTCCCTTCTCCTATAATTCCTTCCCCTTCTGTCTCTCTCCGGCATATGACCACAGATGTTGTGTCCCGTCTCCTGGGGTCTGTTCCCTTCTATAATTCCTTCCCCCTTCTGTCTCTCTCCGGCATATGACCACAGATGTTGTGTCCCGTCTCCTGGGGTCTGTTCCCTTCTCCTATAATTCCTTCCCCTTCTGTCTCTCTCCGGCACATGACCACAGATGTTGTGTCCCGTCTCCTGGGGTCTGTTCCCTTCTCCTATAATTCCTTCCCCTTCTGTCTCTCTCCGGCATATGACCACAGATGTTGTGTCCCGTCTCCTGGGGTCTGTTCCCTTCTCCTATAATTCCTTCCCCTTCTCTCTCTCCGGCATATGACCACAGATGTTGTGTCCCGTCTCCTGGGGTCTGTTCCCTTCTCCTATAATTCCTTCCCTTCCTGTCTCTCTCCGGCATATGACCACAGATGTTGTGTCCCGTCTCCTGGGGTCTGTTCCCTTCTCCTATAATTCCTTCCCCTTCTGTCTCTCTCCGGCATATGACCACAGATGTTGTGTCCCGTCTCCTGGGGTCTGTTCCTTTCTCCCATAATTACTTCCCCTTCTGTCTCTCTACGTCATATGACCACAGATGTTGTGTCCCGTCTCCATGGGGTCTGTTCCTTCTCCTATAATTCCTTCCCCTTCTGTCTCTCTCTCCAGCACATGACCACAGATGTTGTGTCCCGTCTCCTGGGGTCTGTTCCCTTCTCCTATAATTCCTTCCCCTTCTGTCTCTCTCCGGCACATGACCACAGATGTTGTGTCCCGTCTCCTGGGGTCTGTTCCCTTCTCCTATAATTCCTTCCCCTTCTGTCTCTCTCCGGCACATGACCACAGATGTTGTGTCCCGTCTCCTGGGGTCTGTTCCCTTCTCCTATAATTCCTTCCCCTTCTGTCTCTCTCCGGCACATGACCACAGATGTTGCGCTGCCCACTAAACCAAACTTTCCAACTTTCCCTCAAGTGGTTATATTATTTCTTTAAATGGATTTTAAAAATATCACACTACAGCAACACGTTCACGACCTCAGTGGTTATATGAGGAAACAACTGGAAGACTTTGAAAGACATGAACCCATCACTTCACCTGTTGACAGAAGGCTGGGTTCACACGAGACACGTTTACTGGTCAGCGGCCGCCACAAAATATTGGTCAAAACAGAACACACAGTGGCTAGTTGTGGCAGGCTGAGCCATTTTCCGCCCACGCCACAGTGCCCAGCGATAGATACCGTACGAGGCCGGATTCATGAAATCACGTACGAGACCTGTTTTTGGTAAGTCTTGGTAACCCCATCTTCTAGGAACGCTCTTTAGGCAACTCCAGTGGTCATGAACGAAGGGTCGAGCAGGCCATCGGAGGAGCCGAAACACAAGACTCACTCGTAGAGGACAGGTTTACTTAAAGATTTACTAACGACCGGTCTTGTAGTGTACGAATCCGACCCCGTTGTTTCATAGGGCAGCGTGAGAACACCTGAACTGTCGCAATGATGTATAAGTATGACCTTCACGCATAACTTGTGTTCAGGATATGACGGATAAGCTCTCATATCCTTTCAGAACTAATGATTTATCTCGTTTCACAGTTTTGCATATTAATTGACGCTGGTATGGATTAACTATTGAATGAGGTAGTTTTGTTTACCTGGAAGTAGAAACGGGAAATGCTATGTAACCGGACAGTACTCTGGTATGGATTAACTATTGAATGAGGTAGTTTTGTTTACCTGGAAGTAGAAACGGGAAATGCTATGTAACCGGACAGTACTCTGGTATGGATTAACTATTGAATGAGGTAGTTTTGTTTACCTGGAAGTAGAAACGGGAAATGCTATGTAACCGGACAGTACTCTGGTATGGATTAACTACTGAATGAGGTAGTTTTGTTTACCTGGAAGTAGAAACGGGAAATGCTATGTAACCGGACAGTACTCTGGTATGGATTAACTATTGAATGAGGTAGTTTTGTTTACCTAGTAGAAACGGGAAATGCTATGTAACCGGACAGTACTCTGGTATGGATTAACTATTGAATGAGGTAGTTTTGTTTACCCGGAAGTAGAAACGGGAAATGCTATGTAACCGGACAGTACTCTGGTATGACCGGACGTATGGATTAACTAGTGAATGAGGTAGTTTTGTTTACCTGGAAGTAGAAACGGGAAATGCTATGTAACCGGACAGTACTCTGGTATGGATTAACTATTGAATGAGGTAGTTTTGTTTACCCGGAAGTAGAAACGGGAAATGCTATGTAACCGGACATTAATTAACTCTGGTATGGATTAACTATTGAATGAGGTAGTTTTGTTTACCTGGAAGTAGAAACGGGAAATGCTATGTAACCGGACAGTACTCTGGTATGGATTAACTATTGAATGAGGTAGTTTTGTTTACCTGGAAGTAGAAACGGGAAATGCTATGTAACCGGACAGTACTCTGGTATGGATTAACTATTGAATGAGGTAGTTTTGTTTACCTGGAAGTAGAAACGGGAAATGCTATGTAACCGGACAGTACTCTGCTATGGATTAACTATTGAATGAGGTAGTTTTGTTTACCCGGAAGTAGAAACGGGAAATGCTATGTAACCGGACAGTACTCTGGTATGGATTAACTATTGAATGAGGTAGTTTTGTTTACCTGGAAGTAGAAACGGGAAATGCTATGTAACCGGACATTAATTAACTCTGCTATGGATTAACTATTGAATGAGGTAGTTTTGTTTACCTGGAAGTAGAAACGGGAAATGCTATGTAACCGGACATTAATTAACTCTGCTATGGATTAACTACTGAATGAGGTAGTTTTGTTTACCTGGAAGTAGAAACGGGAAATGCTATGTAACCGGACAGTACTCTGGTATGGATTAACTATTGAATGAGGTAGTTTTGTTTACCCGGAAGTAGAAACGGGAAATGCTATGTAACCGGACATTAATTAACTCTGCTATGGATTAACTACTGAATGAGGTAGTTTTGTTTACCTGGAAGTAGAAACGGGAAATGCTATGTAACCGGACATTAATTAACTCTGCTATGGATTAACTATTGAATGAGGTAGTTTTGTTTACCTGGAAGTAGAAACGGGAAATGTTATGTAACCGGACATTAATTGACGCTGGTATGGATTAACTACTGAATGAGGTAGTTTTGTTTACCTGGAAGTAGAAACGGGAAATGCTATGTAACCGGACAGTACTCTGGTATGGATTAACTATTGAATGAGGTAGTTTTGTTTACCTGGAAGTAGAAACGGGAAATGCTATGTAACCGGACAGTACTCTGGTATGGATTAACTATTGAATGAGGTAGTTTTGTTTACCCGGAAGTAGAAACGGGAAATGCTATGTAACCGGACAGTACTCTGGTATGGATTAACTATTGAATGAGGTAGTTTTGTTTACCTGGAAGTAGAAACGGGAAATGCTATGTAACCGGACATTAATTAACTCTGCTATGGATTAACTACTGAATGAGGTAGTTTTGTTTACCTGGAAGTAGAAACGGGAAATGCTATGTAACCGGACAGTACTCTGGTATGGATTAACTATTGAATGAGGTAGTTTTGTTTACCCGGAAGTAGAAACGGGAAATGCTATGTAACCGGACATTAATTAACTCTGCTATGGATTAACTACTGAATGAGGTAGTTTTGTTTACCTGGAAGTAGAAACGGGAAATGCTATGTAACCGGACATTAATTAACTCTGCTATGGATTAACTATTGAATGAGGTAGTTTTGTTTACCTGGAAGTAGAAACGGGAAATGCTATGTAACCGGACAGTACTCTGCTATGGATTAACTATTGAATGAGGTAGTTTTGTTTACCTGGAAGTAGAAACGGGAAATGCTATGTAACCGGACATTAATTGACGCTGGTATGGATTAACTATTGAATGAGGTAGTTTTGTTTACCTGGAAGTAGAAACGGGAAATGCTATGTAACCGGACATTAATTGACGCTGGTATGGATTAACTATTGAATGAGGTAGTTTTGTTTACCTGGAAGTAGAAACGGGAAATGCTATGTAACCGGATATTAATTAACTCTGGTATGGATTAACTATTGAATGAGGTAGTTTTGTTTACCCGGAAGTAGAAACGGGAAATGCTATGTAACCGGACAGTACTCTGGTATGGATTAACTATTGAATGAGGTAGTTTTGTTTACCTGGAAGTAGAAACGGGAAATGCTATGTAACCGGACATTAATTGACGCTGGTATGGATTAACTATTGAATGAGGTAGTTTTGTTTACCTGGAAGTAGAAACGGGAAATGCTATGTAACCGGACATTAATTAACTCTGGTATGGATTAACTATTGAATGAGGTAGTTTTGTTTACCTGGAAGTAGAAACGGGAAATGCTATGTAACCGGACAGTACTCTGGTATGGATTAACTATTGAATGAGGTAGTTTTGTTTACCTGGAAGTAGAAACGGGAAATGCTATGTAACCGGACAGTACTCTGGTATGGATTAACTATTGAATGAGGTAGTTTTGTTTACCTGGAAGTAGAAACGGGAAATGCTATGTAACCGGACAGTACTCTGGTATGGATTAACTATTGAATGAGGTAGTTTTGTTTACCCGGAAGTAGAAACGGGAAATGCTATGTAACCGGACATTAATTAACTCTGGTATGGATTAACTACTGAATGAGGTAGTTTTGTTTACCTGGAAGTAGAAACGGGAAATGCTATGTAACCGGATATTAATTAACTCTGGTATGGATTAACTATTGAATGAGGTAGTTTTGTTTACCTGGAAGTAGAAACGGGAAATGCTATGTAACCGGACAGTACTCTGCTATGGATTAACTACTGAATGAGGTAGTTTTGTTTACCTGGAAGTAGAAACGGGAAATGCTATGTAACCGGACATTAATTAACTCTGCTATGGATTAACTATTGAATGAGGTAGTTTTGTTTACCTGGAAGTAGAAACGGGAAATGCTATGTAACCGGACATTAATTGACGCTGGTATGGATTAACTTTTGAATGAGGTAGTTTTGTTTACCCGGAAGTAGAAACGGGAAATGCTATGTAACCGGACATTGATTGACTCTGGTATGGATTAACTATTGAATGAGGTAGTTTTGTTTACCCGGAAGTAGAAACGGGAAATGCTATGTAACCGGACATTGATTGACTCTGGTATGGATTAACTATTGAATGAGGTAGTTTTGTTTACCTGGAAGTAGAAACGGGAAATGCTATGTAACCGGACAGTACTCTGCTATGGATTAACTATTGAATGAGGTAGTTTTGTTTACCCGGAAGTAGAAACGGGAAATGCTATGTAACCGGACAGTACTCTGGTATGGATTAACTATTGAATGAGGTAGTTTTGTTTACCTGGAAGTAGAAACGGGAAATGCTATGTAACCGGACAGTACTCTGCTATGGATTAACTACTGAATGAGGTAGTTTTGTTTACCCGGAAGTAGAAACGGGAAATGCTATGTAACCGGACAGTACTCTGCTATGGATTAACTATTGAATGAGGTAGTTTTGTTTACCTGGAAGTAGAAACGGGAAATGCTATGTAACCGGACATTAATTGACGCTGGTATGGATTAACTATTGAATGAGGTAGTTTTGTTTACCTGGAAGTAGAAACGGGAAATGCTATGTAACCGGACAGTACTCTGGTATGGATTAACTATTGAATGAGGTAGTTTTGTTTACCTGGAAGTAGAAACGGGAAATGCTATGTAACCGGACATTAATTAACTCTGCTATGGATTAACTATTGAATGAGGTAGTTTTGTTTACCCGGAAGTAGAAACGGGAAATGCTATGTAACCGGACAGTACTCTGGTATGGATTAACTATTGAATGAGGTAGTTTTGTTTACCTGGAAGTAGAAACGGGAAATGCTATATAACCGGACATTAATTGACGCTGGTATGGATTAACTATTGAATGAGGTAGTTTTGTTTACCTGGAAGTAGAAACGGGAAATGCTATGTAACCGGACATTAATTAACTCTGCTATGGATTAACTATTGAATGAGGTAGTTTTGTTTACCTGGAAGTAGAAACGGGAAATGCTATGTAACCGGACATTAATTAACTCTGCTATGGATTAACTACTGAATGAGGTAGTTTTGTTTACCTGGAAGTAGAAACGGGAAATGCTATGTAACCGGACATTAATTGACGCTGGTATGGATTAACTATTGAATGAGGTAGTTTTGTTTACCTGGAAGTAGAAACGGGAAATGCTATGTAACCGGACAGTACTCTGGTATGGATTAACTATTGAATGAGGTAGTTTTGTTTACCTGGAAGTAGAAACGGGAAATGCCATGTAACCGGACATTGATTGACTCTGGTATGGATTAACTATTGAATGAGATAGTTTTGTTTACCTGGAAGTAGAAACGGGAAATGCTATGTAACCGGACATTAATTAACTCTGGTATGGATTAACTATTGAATGAGGTAGTTTTGTTTACCTGGAAGTAGAAACGGGAAATGCTATGTAACCGGACAGTACTCTGCTATGGATTAACTACTGAATGAGGTAGTTTTGTTTACCTGGAAGTAGAAACGGGAAATGCTATGTAACCGGATATTAATTAACTCTGGTATGGATTAACTACTGAATGAGGTAGTTTTGTTTACCTGGAAGTAGAAACGGGAAATGCTATGTAACCGGACAGTACGCTGGTATGGATTAACTATTGAATGAGGTAGTTTTGTTTACCTGGAAGTAGAAACGGGAAATGCTATGTAACCGGACAGTACTCTGGTATGGATTAACTATTGAATGAGGTAGTTTTGTTTACCTGGAAGTAGAAACGGGAAATGCTATGTAACCGGACATTAATTGACGCTGGTATGGATTAACTATTGAATGAGGTAGTTTTGTTTACCTGGAAGTAGAAACGGGAAATGCTATGTAACCGGACAGTACTCTGGTATGGATTAACTATTGAATGAGGTAGTTTTGTTTACCTGGAAGTAGAAACGGGAAATGCCATGTAACCGGACATTGATTGACTCTGGTATGGATTAACTATTGAATGAGATAGTTTTGTTTACCTGGAAGTAGAAACGGGAAATGCTATGTAACCGGACATTAATTAACTCTGGTATGGATTAACTATTGAATGAGGTAGTTTTGTTTACCTGGAAGTAGAAACGGGAAATGCTATGTAACCGGACAGTACTCTGCTATGGATTAACTACTGAATGAGGTAGTTTTGTTTACCTGGAAGTAGAAACGGGAAATGCTATGTAACCGGACATTAATTAACTCTGCTATGGATTAACTATTGAATGAGGTAGTTTTGTTTACCCGGAAGTAGAAACGGGAAATGCTATGTAACCGGACATTAATTAACTCTGCTATGGATTAACTATTGAATGAGGTAGTTTTGTTTACCTGGAAGTAGAAACGGGAAATGCTATGTAACCGGACAGTACTCTGGTATGGATTAACTATTGAATGAGGTAGTTTTGTTTACCTGGAAGTAGAAACGGGAAATGCTATGTAACCGGACATTAATTAACTCTGCTATGGATTAACTATTGAATGAGGTAGTTTTGTTTACCCGGAAGTAGAAACGGGAAATGCTATGTAACCGGACAGTACTCTGCTATGGATTAACTATTGAATGAGGTAGTTTTGTTTACCTGGAAGTAGAAACGGGAAATGCTATGTAACCGGACAGTACTCTGCTATGGATTAACTACTGAATGAGATAGTTTTGTTTACCTGGAAGTAGAAACGGGAAATGCTATGTAACCGGACAGTACTCTGCTATGGATTAACTATTGAATGAGGTAGTTTTGTTTACCTGGAAGTAGAAACGGGAAATGCTATGTAACCGGACAGTACTCTGGTATGGATTAACTACTGAATGAGATAGTTTTGTTTACCTGGAAGTAGAAACGGGAAATGCTATGTAACCGGAAAGACCGCTGAATTATGTCAATGAACTACATCTAATATGACTTAATAGTTTTCACATGTTCAACCTTATATTAAAATTAGCGCAAGTCTCTCGTCTACTCGGACACACATCCTCCTGTCCTACCGTGCTGAATGTGGACCAGTAACTGTCACCAGATGATTAAACCCTTCCTGTGACCTCTTGAAGTACTAACAAAACTATCGTGCTCCTTTAGCGCTGTGAATAATGTCTTAACACGCACGGGTCTTGCTAAGTACATATATGGGGTGAATCCGAGGCTGGTCACAAATGCTTCGATATGTATTATGAAATGGTTTGTGTGAGGGTGATTTTTTCTCATTTTTCTCGCTTGGAGGGACCATTAAAAGCATATGGTTCACGCAATTACCGGGTTAAATCAATCTTCACCTATCATCCCTAGGAAATATCAAGCTATCAGCAGATTTGAGGATTTATCAGCGAGAGACATTTCTTATATTTACTCTTAACGTTTACTCTTTGTGCGTTTATTTTTCATATAGATCCTTCCTAGTCCTGCGCTCAGCTGATGTAATGTTGGTATGTCCCACCGCTCGGCATACCAACACTGCCGAATCACACACCTTTGGCCCAGTTCCACAGTTCCCCATGATCGGTTCGTAAGCTCCCAAACCAATATCAGAGCCTTCGAAATTTCCTTGTACAGTGTCTGGGGTTTATGTTGAAGTTCACAAATTTGATGAAACTATACCGGAAAAGTCTTGTGTGTTTAGTGTGGCATGGAAGACCTCACCGTTTTGGATTGTATGGGATTCTAGAGTTCGGTTCGTAAGCTCCCAAACCAATATCAGAGCCTTCGAAATTTCCTTGTACAGTGTCTGGGGTTTATTGATGAAACTATACCGGGAAAGTCTTGTGTGTTTAGTGTGGCATGGAAGACCTCACCGTTTTGGATTGTATGGGATTCTAGAGTTCGGTTCGTAAGCTCCCAAACCAATACCAGAGCCTTCGAAATTTCCTTGTCTGGGGTTTATATTCAAGTTCACAAATTTGATGAAACTATACCGGAAAAGTCTTGTGTGTTTAGTGTGGCATGGAAGACCTCACCGTTTTGGATTGTATGGGATTCTAGAGTTTGGTTAGTAAGCTCCCAAACCAATACCAGAGCCTTCGAAATTTCCTTGTCTGGGGTTTATATTCAAGTTCACAAATTTAATGAAACTATACCGGAAAAGTCTTGTGTGTTTAGTGTGGCATGGAAGACCTCACCGTTTTGGATTGTATGGGATTCTAGAGTTCGGTTCGTAAGCTCCCAAACCAATATCAGAGCCTTCGAAATTTCCTTGTATAGTGTCTGGTGTTTATGTTGAAGTTCACAAATTTGATGAAACTATACCGGAAAAGTCTTGTGTTTTTAGTGTGGCATGGAAGACCTCACCGTTTTGGATTGTATGGGATTCTAGAGTTCGGTTCGTAAGCTCCCAAACCAATATCCGAGCCTTCGAAATTTCCTTGTACAGTGTCTGGGGTTTATGTTGAAGTTCACAAATTTGATGAAACTATACCGGAAAAGTCTTGTGTGTTTAGTGTGGCATGGAAGACCTCACCGTTTTGGATTGTATGGGATTCTAGAGTTCGGTTAGTAAGCTCCCAAACCAATACCAGAGCCTTCGAAATTTCCTTGTCTGGGGTTTATATTCAAGTTCACAAATTTGATGAAACTATACCGGAAAAGTCTTGTGTGTTTAGTGTAGCATGGAAGACCTCACCGTTTTGGATTGTATGGGATTCTAGAGTTCGGTTAGTAAGCTCCCAAACCAATACCAGAGCCTTCGAAATTTCCTTGTCTGGGGTTTATGTTGAAGTTCACAAATTTGATGAAACTATACCGGAAAAGTCTTGTTTACTGAGTGTGGCATGGAAGACCTCACTGTTTTGGATTGTATGGGATTCTAGAGTTCGGTTCGTAAGCTCCCAAACCAATATCAGAGCCTTCGAAATTTCCTTGTCTGGGGTTTATGTTCAAGTTCACAAATTTGATGAAACTATACCGGAAAAGTCTTGTGTGTTCGAAGACCTCACCGTTTTGGATTGTATGGGATTCTAGAGTTCGGTTCGTAAGCTCCCAAACCAATATCAGAGCCTTCGAAATTTCCTTGTCTGGGGTTTATATTCAAGTTCACAAATTTAATGAAACTATACCGGAAAAGTCTTGTGTGTTCGAAGACCTCACCGTTTTGGATTGTATGGGATTCTATAGTTTGGTTCGGGCTATTACGAAGACTGTGTTGGCTCATAGTCATTGCAGTGATATCCCATGAGTCTGCGTATATACTTATTACGAAGAGCATCAATCCGCCTCTCTCCAAGCCCCCATTCAGTGTCCATATCCCACAGCCATAGAGTAAAACAGAGATCCCAATGTTTGTCCTAATTCACAGATACTGAGGACGCCATATACTCGTCCCAGACCAGTCCACCGTGAGATTTCCTGGCCAGACATCATTAAGCCACCCTTCATTTGCATTTTCAGAGTCAGATGTCTTTTAATATGCCTGCAATGAGCTATCAATGAGTGAATTTGGCAACCCACAGAGCGTTGGCGCGTGACGTGACTGGGTTCTGATTCGAGCTTGTCTTTTCCTGTGCGCGTGACGGGACTGGGTTCTGATTCGAGCTTGTCTTTTCCTGTGCGCGTGTTAAGTTATCGATGCGGACGACTTAGCTGTGTTGGACTGTCAAACCGGCTCAACCCACGCTGGTAGTCGCCGATACCACCAATACAGCGGCCCCAGCACCAGGAGAAGGAGGGAGACCAGGAGTTAGAAGGTGGGGTGGGGTTGGGGGGAGAGAGCGGGTGTAGGAACCAGTTTGATACGATGCCTGGGGTTAAGAACAGGAGGAGAAGGAAGAGGAGGGGTTGGCGGGGCTGGGGGCGTGGGGGGGGCGTGGGGGGGCGGGGGTATTGCGCTGAAGTAGGAAATATCTGTTGGGTCACGCGCTTCAGCAATGGCAAGGGAAGGGAAGGGAGGAAGGAGGGAAGCTTTGGGAAGTTTTGGGAAGGAAGGGAAGGAAGGGAGGAAGGAGGGAAGTTTTGGGAAGGAGGGGAAGTTTTGGGAAGGAAGGAGGGAAGGAGGAAGCTTTGGGAAGTTTTGGGAAGGAAGGAAGGAAGGAGGGAAGGAGGGAAGTTTTGGGAAGGGAAGGAAGGAAGGAGGGGAAGGGAGGGAAGGGAGGGAAGTTTTGGGAAGGAAGGGAAGGAAGGAAGTCTTGGGAAGAAGGAAGGAAGGAAGTCTTGGAAAGGAAGGAAAGGAAGGGAAGGAAGGAAGTCTTGGGAAGGAAGGAAGGAAGGAAGGAAGTCTTAGGAAGGGAAGGAAGGAAGTCTTGGGAAGGAAGGAGGGAAGTTTTGGGAAGGGAAGGAGGAAGTCTTGGGAAGGAAGGGAAGGGAAGGAGGAAGGGAAGGAAGGGAAGTCTTGGGAAGGAAGGAAGGAAGTCTTGGGAAGGAAGGAAGGGAAGTCTTGGGAAGGAAGGAAGGGAAGGAACTGAAGGGAAGGACAGAAGGAAGGAGGGAAGGAAGGGAGGAAGGGAAAGAAGGAAGGAAGGAAGTCTTGGGAAGGGAAGGGAAGGGAAGTCTTGGGAAGGGAAGGGAAGGGAAGGGAAGTCTTGGGAAGGGAAGGAAGGGGAAGTCTTGGGAAGGAAGGAAGGAAGTCTTGGGAAGGAAGGAAGGAAGTCTTGGGAAGGGAAGGAAGGAAGTCTTGGGAAGGAAGGAAGGAAGGAAGGAAGTCTTGGGAAGGAAGGAAGGAAGGGAAGGAAAGGGAAGGGCAGTCTTGGGAAGGGAAGGGAAGGGAAGGGAGGGGAAGTCTTGGGAAGGGAAGGGAAGGGAAGTCTTGGGAAGGGAAGGGAAGTCTTGGGAAGGGAAGGGAAGGAAGGAAGGGGAAGGAAGGGAAGGGAAGGGAAGGAAGGGAAGGAAGGAAGTCTTAGGAAGGGAAGGAAGGAAGGAAGTCTTGGGAAGGAAGGGAAGGGAAGGAAAGTGTTGGGAAGGGAAGGGAAGGGAAGGGAAGTCTTGGGAAGGGAAGGGAAGGGAAGTCTTGGGAAGGGAAGGGAAGGGAAGGGAAGGGAAGGGAAGGGAAGGGAAGTCTTGGGAAGGGAAGGGAAGGGAAGGGAAGTCTTGGGAAGGGAAGTCTTGGGAAGGGAAGGGAAGGGAAGGGAAGTCTTGGGAAGGGAAGGGAAGGGAAGGGAAGGGAAGTCTTGGGAAGGGAAGGGAAGGGAAGTCTTGGGAAGGAAGGAAGGAAGGGAAGGAAGTCTTGGGAAGGGAAGGGAAGGGAAGTCTTGGGA